>NC_069504.1:272848963-272988963 GCF_027579735.1 Bombina bombina
GAGGCAGGCCACCCCGCAGGGGCCGTCGTGGTCGTGGTGCTGTGATTCCCTTTGGCCCTAGAATAATGCCCAGTGTTCAGAGGCCACGTACCATGAACTCAAAAAGTTCTGAGGACATAGTTGACTTTTTAACACAGGACACCCAATCTTCTATAGCTTCCGCTCAGAACCTTGATGCACCATCCTCCTCCAGCTTAGCTTCGAGCACCTCTCAAGTTACCACTCGCCCGCCTGCCGCCACCACCAACACTAGCACCACAGCCGCTTCACTTGATCTGTCAGAGGAGTTATTTACACATCAGTTTGAAGAAATGAGTGATGCGCAACCATCATTGACAGAGGATGTAGATAACAGTGATATGTCTTAGTCAGGCAGCATTACAGACATGGACGTATGTTGTGATGATGATGATGATGTACCCGCTGCTGCTTCCTTTGTTGAGTTGTCAGATACAAGTGAAGCGGTTGATGATGACGATGCATCTGTGGATGTCACGTGGGTGCCCGCTAGAAGAGAAGAACAGGGGGAAAGTTCAGATGAGGAGACAGAGAGGAGGAGGAGGAGACGAGTTGGAAGCAGGGGGAGGTCGTCGCAAGGAGCTAGTGGCACAGTCAGACAGCATGCATCGGCACCCTGGGTCAGCCAGACAGCACGCCAATGAACGCATGCTGTTGCCACCACCAGAATGCCGTCATCGCAGAGCTCAGCAGTGTGGCATTTTTTTGTGCGTCTGCCTCTGACAACAGCGATGCCATTTGCAACCTGTGCCAAAAGAAACTGAGTCATGGGAAGTCCAACACCCACCTAGGTACAACTGCTTTGCAAAGGCACATGATCGCACATCACAAACGCCTATGGGATCAACACATGAATACAAGCAGCACACAAACTCAAAGCCGCCATCCTCCTCCTGGTCCAGCATCTTTAGCCACGTCAACCACTGCTGTCCTCCTTGCCCCCTCTCAACCATCCGCCACTCCGTCTCTCTTCCGGAGCAGTTCCTGCTCATCTGCCCACAGTCAGGTGTCTGTCAAGGACATGTTTGAGCGTAAGAAGCCAATGTCACAAAGTCACCCCCTTGCCCAGCGTCTGACAGCTGGCTTGTCTGAACTCTTAGTCCGCCAGCTTTTACCATACAAGCTGGTGGAGTCTGAGGCGTTCAAAAAATTTGTAGCTATTGGGACACCGCAGTGGAAGGTACCCGGCCGAAATTTCTTTGCACAAAAGGCAATCCCCAACCTGTACTCGATTGTGCGAAAGGAAGTAATGGCATGTCTGGCACACAGTGTTGGGGCAAGGTTCCATCTGACCACTGATAGCTGGTCTGCAAAGCATGGTCAGGGCAGGTAAATCACCTTCACTGTGCATTGGGTAAACCGGCTGATGGCTGCCAAGCATGGAATGTGTGGCTCTGCAGAGGAGTTGGTGACACCGCCACAACTTGCAGGCAGGCCTGCTGCCACCTCCTCTACTCCTCCAACTCCATCCTCTTCCATAACCTGCTCGGCTGAGTACTCTTCTGCTGCTGCGTCTTGCTCCACATCAACGGCACCCCCCCAGCTCCCCAGGTACTATTCCACATCCCGGATACGGCAGTGTCACGCCGTCTTGGGGTTGACTTGCCTGAAAGCAGAGAGTCACACCGGACCAGCACTCCTGTCTGCCCTGAACGCACAGGTGGATCAGTGGCTAACTCCGCACCAACTGGAGATCGGCAAAGTAGTTTCTGACAACGGAAGTAATTTGGTGGCGGCATTGAAATTGGGCAAGTTGACACATGTGCCGTGTATGGCACATGTGTGTAATCTGATCGTACAATGCTTTGTGCATAAGTACCCAGGCTTACAAGACGTCCTGAAGAAGGCCAGGAAGGTGTGTGGCCATTTCAGGCGTTCCTACACTGCCATGGCGCACTTTTCAGATATCCAGCAGCGAAACAACATGCCAGTGAGGCGCTTGATTTGCGACAGCCCGACACATTGGAATTCAACACTCCTAATGTTCGACCGCCTGCTCCAACAAGAAAAAGCCATTAATGACTATTTGTATGACTTGCGTGACTTATCCGCCACCAACTAGGGTTCAAGCCGCAATGTTTTAGGGCACTTTCTGCCTGGGAAACTAATATCAATATTTCTGGCCGCTACTACAGCAGCGGCTGCAACAATACCTAATTTTTCAGGCATGTGTACATGCCAAATTTTTCTGGCCTCTGGTGCTGCACTGTGGCTTCAAAAACCAAAACAAAAAAAAGGCACGTAACAGGGATTAAACTGATAGGAATAGTACTACTTAACACACCCCTCCTATCTGGTGGCACATTAGATTGCACGCGCAGTGCCCCAAATTTGAAGTAGGAGGACAGACCAAGCATCTTTTTCCATCTCCCGGTTCCTAAAATCCATGCCATATACACGTCCCCTGATAGGGGACGTAACAAAGATTAAACTGATAAGAATAGTACTACTTAACACACCACTCATATCTGGTGGCACAGTAGATTGCATGCGCAGTGCCCCAAATTCAAAGTAGGGGGACCGACCAAGCATCTTTTTCCATTTCCCGGTTCCTAAAATCCATACCATATACACGTCCCCTGATAGGGGACGTAACAGAGATTAAACTGATAAGAATAGTACTACTTAACACACCACTCATATCTGGTGGCACAGTAGATTGCATGCGCAGTGCCCCAAATTCAAAGTAGGGGGACCGACCAAGCATCTTTTTCCATTTCCCGGTTCCTAAAATCCATACCATATACACGTCCCCTGATAGGGGATGTAACAGGGATTAAACTGATAAAAATAGTACTACTTAACACACCACTCATATCTGGTGGCATAGTAGATTGCACGCGCAGTGCCCCAAATTCAAAGTAGGGGGACTGACCAAGCATCTTTTTACATCTCCCGGTTCCTAAAATCCATGCCATATACACAAGCTGGTGGAGTCTGAGGCGTTCAAAAAATTTGTAGCTATTGGGACACCGCAGTGGAAGGTACCCGGCCGAAATTTCTTTGCACAAAAGGCAATCCCCAACCTGTACTCGATTGTGCAAAAGGAAGTAATGGCATGTCTGGCACACAGTGTTGGGGCAAGGTTTCATCTGACCACTGATACCTGGTCTGCAAAGCATGGTCAGGGCAGGTATATCACCTACACTGCCAATTGGGTAAACCTGCTGACGGCTGCCAAGCATGGAATGCCTGGCTCTGCAGAGGAGTTGGTGACACCGCCACGACTTGCAGGCAGGCCTGCTGCCACCTCCTCAACTCCTCCTACTCCATCCTCTTCCATAACCTCCTCAGCTGAGTCCTCTTCTGCTGCTGCGTCTTGCTCCACATCAACGGCACCCCCCAGCTCCCCAGGTACTATTCCACATCCCGGATACAGCAGTGTCACGCTGTCTTGGGGTTGACTTGCCTGAGAGCAGAGAGTCACACCGGACCAGCACTCCTGTCCACCCTAAACACACAGGTGGATCAGTGGCTGACTCCGCACCAACTGGAGATCGGCAAAGTGGTTTCAGACAACAGAAGAAATTTGGTGGCGTCATTGAATTTGGTCAAGTTAACACATGTGCCGTGCATGGCACATGTGTGTAATCTGATCGTACAATGCTTTGTGTATAAGTACCCAGGCTTACAGGACGTCCTGATAGGGGACGTAACAGGGATTATACTGATAAGAATAGTACTACTTAACACACCACTCATATCTGGTGGCACAGTAGATTGCACGCGCAGTGCCCCAAATTTGAAGTAGGAGGACCGACCAAGCATCTTTATCCATCTCCCGGTTCCTAAAATCCATGCCATATACACGTCCCCTGATAGGGGACGTAACAGGGATTAAACTGATAAGAATAGTACTACTTAACACATCACTCATATCTGGTGGCACAGTAGATTGCACGCGCAGTACCCCAAATTTGAAGTAGGAGGACCGACCAAGCATCTTTTTCCATCTCCCGGTTCCTAAAATCCATGCCATATACACGTCCCCTGATAGGGGACGTAACAGGGATTAAACTGATAAGAATAGTACTACTTAACACACCACTCATATCTGGTGGCACAGTAGATTGCACGCGGTGCTCTGACAAAATGCAGACGGACATTTGGGAGACGGACATTTGGCCGACAGACAGAAAGCTAAAGAATGTTCTGATTTCGGCGGAGGGCAGATACGTTCCAGAGTGCTCTGTTCTAATCAGAGCCTCGGGCGCCGCAACTGCCTCTGGGAACCTTACCATGGGTCCCAGACCACACGTCTTGTAATTCTCTGTCTGGGAAATTATCTATCTATCAAATCTATCTATTTATCTATCAAATCTATCTATCTATCGTATCTATCAAATGTATCTATTGCATCTATTGATCTATCTATCTAATCTATGCATCTATCTATCAAATCTATCTATCTCGTGGCCGGACTGTTACCTGACAGCCACTTGTGTTTCGGCCAAATGTCCATCGGCCAAATGTCCGTCTGCCAAATGTCCGTCGGCTAAAAGTCCGGCCATGATTGCACGCGCAGTGCCCCAAATTTGAAGTAGGAGGACCGACCAAGCATCTTTTTCCATTTCCCGGTTCCTAAAATCCATACCATATACACATCCCCTGATAGGGGACGTAACAGGGATTAAACTGATAAGAATAGTACTGCTTAACACACCACTCATATCTGGTGGCACAGTAGTTTGCACGCGCAGTGCCCCAAATTTGAAGTAGGAGGACCGACCAAGCATCTTTTTCCATCTCCCGGTTCCTAAAATCCATGCCATATGCACGTCCCCTGATAGGGGACGTAACAGGGATTAAACTGATAAGAATAGTACTACTTAACACACCACTCATATCTGGTGGCACAGTAGATTGCATGCGCAGTGCGCCAAATTTGTAGTAGGAGGACCGACCAAGCATCTTTTTCCATCTCCCGGTTCCTAAAATCCATGCCATATACACGTCCCCTGATAGGGGACGTAACAAGGATTAAACTGATAAGAATAGTACTACTTAACACACCACTCATATCTGGTGGCACAGTAGATTGCACGCGGTGCTCTGACAAAATGCAGACGGACATTTGGCAGACGGACATTTGGCCGACAGACAGAAAGCTAAAGAATGTTCTGATTTCGGCAGAGGGCAGATACGTTCCAGAGTGCTCTGTTCTAATCAGAGCCTCGGGCGCCGCAACTGCCTCTGGGAACCTTACCATGGGTCCCAGACCACACGTCTTGTAATTCTCTGTCTGGGAAATTATCTATCTGATCTATAGACATCAGTGAGGACAAGGAACGGGACATGGCTAGCTTGGTATCCAACCTTGTGCAAATGGGAAGTTTGCGGTTGTGCAAATGGACTGTTTGCGGTTGTTTGCGGTGCGTTAAATGGGGAGTTTGGTCTGTCACTGTGAAGCGGGCGTAACCCTTACACTACCTGATCGATACAACATCATACCTGATGTTTTAAAGCACGTTATTCCAAACAATTTAGGAATATTAGGTGATTTATGCCCTTTATGGATTAAAACCCGACTCTGCATCAACTATGTAATTTTCCGTGGGAGTTTTGCCATGGATCCCCCTCCGGCATGCCACAGTCCAGGTGTTAGTACCCTTGAAACAACTTTTCCATCACTATTGTGGCCAGAAAGAGTCCCTGTGGGTTTTAAAATTCGCCTGCCTATTGAAGTCAATGGCGGTTCGCCCGGTTCGCCCATTCGCAAACATTTGCGGAAGTTCACGTTCGGAAAATTTTAAGTTTGCGAAATCACTAATAATGATTACCTTAATAATAACAATTTAAATAGTATAGTATTATTTAAGTAAAACAATAGCATTATATGTTTAAAGGGACAGTAAACACTCATTATATACTTACCTCAATCAAAAGATTTAATCCTGATGATACATCTGCAACCTGTCAAATATTCTACTGCACATTTGTCAGGGTGCCAGGAATCAGACTGAGACGAGAAGTGCAAAAATAATCACACCTTTATTAATAACAAAGAAATAATAAAAAGTCCACAAGTCAAATAACAAGCCAGGAGTCAAAGCCAGAGCTGGTAGTCAGACAAGCCGAGTCAGGAACCAAGGACTAGGACTAGGTGCAGCAGCGGAAACAGGAGTGGCCAAAACTTGTGGGACACTCTGGTCCAAATGTGCAGTGCGAGTCCACAGGGTTTGCAGGGCTAGTGCAAATTGATCCAAGCGGTGATCCTGTTCATCCATCCTGGAAATTATGGTAGGTAAAGGTGGATAATTAGCACCAGGATACATGGCCCTTGCGTAATGTCAGGGTGCCAGGGATCAGACTGAGACGAGAAGTGCAAAAATAATCACACCCTTATTAATAACAATAAGAAATAATAAAAAGTCTGCAAGTCAAATAACAAGCCAGGAGTCAAAGCTAGAGCTGGTAGTCAGACCAGCTGAGTCAGGAACCAAAGCGAGTAGTCAGACGAGCCGAGTCAGGAACCAGGAGGGACGTTAGACAGCCAGGTAATACACAGGAACAGGAGCTCACAAACAGGTCTGAGACAACGCAAGGGCAAAGCATACTGAACAGAGGCCCTTTAAATAATAAGTGATGACATCACAATACTGAGACTGCAACCTGTCTCACATGGATGATGTACACCAGTCCGGCCATAAGAGGGCGTGCAGGAAATAAGCAGCATCAGACACTCTGCACCAGATTCAGTAAGAGGTAAGTAAAATGGCTGCCAGCAGCACATGGCAAACAAAGCAGGGAAAAAACCCTGACAGTACCCTCCCCACAATGACCCCTCCCCCACGGGAGAACAAAAGGCTTAATGGGGAAACAGGCATGAAAGGCATGGAGGGCGGAAGCATGAACATCAGAGGAGGGAACCCATGAACGCTCCTCTGGAACGTAGCCCCTCCAGTGAACCAAATACTGTACGCGGCCCCTATACATATGAGCGTCAATAATGCTGCTGACCTCATATTCTTCATGGTTGTCAACAGAGATAGGATGAGGCAACACAGTGGTAAACTGATTACAAACCAATGGTTTCAAGAGGGAGACATGAAAAACATTTGAGATACGCATTGCAGGAGGAAGGTCAAGAGCGTAGGCCACAGGATTGATCCGTTGGAGTATTCGAAAAGGACCAGGTTCAAGTTGCGGGAGGACAGCCAAACCCTCTCACCAACCTGGTAGGAAGGCACGGGCAGACGCCTACGATCAGCCTGGAACTTTTGGCGCTGTATAGAACGATGAAGGCAATCCTGAATCTGCGTCCATGTGTAACGGAGTTGCCGGAGATGCTCCTCCAAAGCCAGAATACCCTGAGAGATGAATGAATTGGGCAACAAGGATGGTTGGAACCCATAATTTGCCATGAACGATAACTGGGAGGAAGCATTAATAGCACTATTACGAGCGAACTCTGCGAATGGTAACAGTTCAAACCAATTATTATGGTGATCTGAGACATAGCAACGGAGGAACCGTTCCAGAGTTTGATTAGACCGTTCCGCAGCCCCATTGGATTGAGGGGGATATGCCGAGGAGAATGAAAGCTGGAGCCCATTTGAGCACAAAAGGAACGCCAAAATCTGGAGACAAACTGGATACCCCGGTCTGAGACTATCTCCTTGGGTAACCAATGTAAACAGAAGACCTCCCAGGAAAAATTTAAGCAAGTTCTTGAGCGGTAGGCAGCTTCTTTAAGGGAATGCAATGTGACATTTTAGAAAAATGGTCAACCACCATTAGGATAACAGTATTGCCATTAGAAACAGGGAGCTCGACAATGAAGTCCATGAAAAGATGTGTCCAAGGATGCTCACCATTAGCAATAGGTTGAAGAAGACCCACAGGAAGATGTCGAGGAGTCTTATTCTGTGCACAGACTGAGTAGGAGACAACATATGCAGCAACATCAGAATGAAGACCTGGCCACCAGAATTGTCGAGTGACAGACCAAATCATTTGGTTCATGCCCGGGTGACCTGCGGCTTTAGGATAGTGATAATTGTGCAATAGTTTAGTTAGAAGATTCTTAGGAATAAAGCACTTACCACTAGGTTTCTCAGGAGGTGCATTGGTTTGTGCAGCCAGGATCTCCTCCCCCAGGGGAGAAGTCAAATTAGTATGCATGGTAGCCAAAATATGGTCAGGAGGTATAACTGGAATAGGTACAGACTCCTCCTTGGACAGAGGCAAAAATTGTCGAAAGAGGGCATCAGCCCTAACATTCTTACTACCAGGCAGGTAGGAGACCACATAATTAAACCGAGACAAAAACAGGGCCCATCTGGCCTGTCGGGGCGACAAACGTTTTGCTTGGGATAGATAAGTCAGATTCTTGTGGTCAGTAAAAATGAGCACTTTTACGCTAGTACCCTTGAGAAGGTGCCTCCATTCCTTGAGTGCCAAAATTATGGCCAGTAATTCCCTGTCGCCAATTTCATAACTGCCAGAGACAATTTCTTAGAGAAGAAACCGCACAGATGCAAGGAACCGTCAGGTATAGGACGTTAAGACAAGAGGACACCTACTCCAGTCTCAGACGCATCGACCTCAAGAATGAAAGGCAGGACAGGGTTAGGATGAGCCAGAACTGGAGCGGCAGCAAAGGCAGTCTTAAAACTCTTAAAAGCCATATTGGCAGTAGGTGACCAATGGAGTGGCTCATTCTCCTTAGGGGGGTCATGTCAGTGATAGGTTTGACCAAGGAAGAAAAGTTTTTAATAAACTTCCTATAGTAATTGGCAAAGCCCAAAAAACATTGAATAGAGTGAAGACCAACTGGGCGAGGCCACTGCAGGCCTGCAGACAACTTGTCAGGATCCATAGAGAACACTGCAATGGAAATTACATAATCTAGGAAGGTTACTTGAGTCTGATGGAACTCACATTTCTCGAGTTTACAAAACAGGCCGTTCTCATATAATCTCTGAAGTACCTGTGCATAATCTCTGAAGCACCTGTGCAACATCAGAATGATGAGCCTCAAGAGTGGGTGAGTGTATGAGGATGTCGTCTAAGTACACCACAACACACTGTTGCAAAATATCTCGTAGGACATCATTAATAAATTCCTGGAAAACAGCAGGAGCATTACATAGGCCAAAGGGCATTACAAGATACTCATAATGCCCGCTCCTGGTGTTAAATGCTGTTTTCCATTTGTGGCCCTCTCCCAACGAGATTGTATGCTCCTCTCAAATCAAGTTTAGAAAAGACCGTAGCTTCCTTGAGGCGGTCAAAGAGTTTTGTAATGAGCAGAATAGGGTAAGCATTCTTAATGGTAAGTCAATTAAGACCCCTATAATCGATGAATGGTCTTAACTCACCACCCTTTTTCTTCACGAAGAAGAAGCCAGCCCCTGCAGGAGAGCAGGATTTGCGGATGATCCCCCGTGACAGAGCATCGGCAACATACTCCTCCATAGCAAAATTCTCCACAACAGACAGAAGGTAAACATGGCCCCGAAGAGGAATGGCTCCGGGTTGCAATCGTAAGACCAGTGAGGAGGCAACATACCGGCACGCACCTTGTCAAAAACATCTAGGAACTCTCGGTACTCCTCTGGCAATTGAGATAACGAAGAAGTGCACAAGACTTTAACTGGTTTCCGAAGACAAGTGGAGATACATTGCGGGGACCATGGCAAAATTTCGGACCGACACCAGTCGAGACTGGGATTGTGCTTTTGGAGCCAGGGATAACCCAGAACAACCGGAAAATGTGGAGAGTTTATCACCTGGAACTGGGGGGTTTCAAAATGGAGAGCCCCAACAGCCATGGATAACAAAGCAGTTTTGTAAGTAACATGTGCGGGCTGAAGGGGCCTGCCATCAATGCGGAATGGACTGAGTCAATACAGGAATAGAGTACTTTGATACAAAAGCACTGTCAATGAAATAGCCCGCAGCACCGGAGTCAACAAGAGCCTGGGTGACTATGGAGGAGTCCACCAAGGAAAGGACAACCGTGACCAAAGGTTTGTCCTTTAGCGGTTCCAGGGATGAGTATTATTCCACCCAAGGTCTGCCCCCGACAGGACCTTAGGTGCAAGCGTTTCCCGGTCGTGTAGGACAAGACTTTAAAAGGTGGCCCTGTAACCCACAATAGAGACAGAGCCCCTCCCTCCTCCTAAATGTCCTCTCCACTGCAGAGAGATGCGTGAATCCCAACTGCATCGGCTCAGCAGTACCTGGTGACTCGGGACCAGGAGGCTGGGAGGAGAGGGAGGCATGGGTGGGACCGAACACGTAGGAGACAACAGAACAGGAGACCTCCGCAAGCGCTCCTTGAAAGAGGGCCTCTCACTTAGTCTGATGTCAATTAGGATTAAAAAAAGACACCAATGCCTCGAGATCCTCTGGTAAATCTCTGGCAGCAACTTTGTCTTTAATCGCATCAGAGAGCCCATGAAAGAAGGCGGCAACAAGGGCTTCATTGTTCCAACCTACCTCTGCGGCAAGCGTACGGAACTCAATGGCATACTGAGCAATAGATCTCGTTCCTTGCTGAATGGACATGAGTCGTTTAGCAGCAGAGGAGGAGCGAGCTGGAACATCAAAAACCCTTTGAAAGGAGGCCACAAATTCAGGGTAATTTGAAATCACAGGTTTATTAGTCTCCCACAAGGGATTAGCCCAGGCAAGAGATGTGTCAGAGAGTAACGAAATGAGAAATCCCACCTTAGCTCTGTCATAGGGAAACGCCTGAGGTAACATCTCAAAGTAAATACCAACCTGGTTCAAAAACCCTCTGCACTGAATAGGATTGCCTCCATATCGCTGAGGTAGAGGTGCAGAACTGAACATGCTCCTGGTAGGACTAGGTGCAGCAGCGGAAACAGGAGCGGCCAAAACTCTGGTCCAAATGTGCAGTGCGAGTCTGCAGGGTTTGCAGGGCTAGTGCAAATTGATCCAAGCGGTGATCCTGTTCATCCATCCTGGAAATTATGATAGGTAAAGGTGGATTATTAGCACTATCAGGATTAATGGCCCTTGCGTAATGTCAGGGTGTCAGGAATCAGACTGAGACGAGAAGTGCAAAAATAATCACACCCTTATTAATAACAAAGAAATAATAAAAAGTCCACAAGTCAAATAACAAGCCAGGAGTCAAAGCTAGAGCTTGTAGTCAGACGAGCCGAGTCAGGAGCCAAAGCGAGTAGTCAGACGAGCCGAGTCAGTAACCAGGAGGGACGTCCTACAGCCAGGTAATACACAGGAACTGGAACTCACAAACAGGTCTGAAACAACGCAAGGGCAAAGCATACTGAACAGAGACACTTTAAATAATAAGTGATGACATCACAATACTGAGACTGCAACCTGTCTCACACGGATGATGTACACCAGTTCGGCCATAAAAGGGCGTGCAGGAAATGAGCAGCATCAGACAGCCTGCACCAGATTCAGTAAGAGGTAAGTAAAATGGCTGCCAGCAGCCCTTGGCAAACAAAGCAGGGAAAAAACCCTGACAACATTGCATTGTGTTGCATTCTATCTTTAAACAGTACATCCAGACCATTAAAAATGGCCCCCAAACTCAGCCCTTAAGGATATAAGTTTTTAGATTGATTTGATATTCCCCTCTAGTAAGCAAGCAGGGGAACCTCATAACCGGTGGCATCCGAGACACAGGCAGCAAGGTGATGCTGCATTAGGGAGCGACACAGATTCCTCAGCCGGTTTTTTAACCGAAGAATCGGAAGGAGAGGCCACAGGGGTGGCCACAAACACAAGGGCCGCAAGAGGAACAGTGTCCGGATCGCAACTATTCCGGAGGGGTCAGAGGAGATCGGGTCGAGACCGGAGATACTAGAGGGAGGTAACAAGAAACCTATTGACTGTCTGACACTTGATGGGGATAATCCCAATAACGAATTGCCGAAAAATGACTTGATTATTAATATCTCTGACCATACTTTAACTAATGAGCAAATACTAGCCCTTAACAAAGGTTTATCGTTTAGTCCAGCACAAAGTCTAGATCTGTTTAGATTGGAACAAGATTTGTTTAGATTTTTTCGATCTATAAAATTAAAAAGTTTTTTTGCAAATAAAGATTCTCAAACTACTGATAGAAATAGCAATATTGGGTTGACACTAAGTAGTTTTGGTCTCAGAAATAAAAGCAAGTTTGCTGCAGTTAATGTTAACCATAGTGTTAATACCTATATGGAGTTGGTTAAAAAGGATCTGGAGAAAGTGTATAAAAAGATTGCTGGAGAACATCATATTAAGAATATATCTAAAAAGAAAGAGAGGCAATTCATTTGCTAAAAAGTAATAAAGCATTAACGATTAAAATGGCAGATAAGGGCGGAGCAATTACTGTTATGAATACCAGTATGTATGTTGCAGAGATTAAGAATCAGTTATCAAAGCAAGATGTGTACAGAGAGTTGCCATATGATCCTACTATATTTGTCCAAAAGGAGATTGTGTCTATGGTGAATAGAGCTTTGAAAATGGGTATAATATCTAAAGATGTTGCTGAGTTTATAATCCTAGATCACCCATGTATCCCAGTTTTTTACACTTTGCCAAAGGTGCACAAGCGGCTTGAAAATCCACCAGGTAGGCCAATTGTGGCCGGTATAGGTTCAGTTTTCTCTAACATAGCTATCTTTTTGGATAGAGTATTTCAGCCGCTTGTGCACCTTGGCAATTCATACATCAAGGACACTGGGGACTTTTTGGAAAAAGTGCATAATCTAAATTTATCAGGCAACAAATATATACTCTTCACTTTAGATGTGAGCAGTTTATATACTACAATAAAACATGAGAGTGGGATTTCAGCAGTCATGAGGGTACTCTATACTGATAACAAGTATTCCCCAGCACAAAAGATGTTTTTTTAAAATCTTTTGAGAATTGTTTTATATCAGAATTATTTCTTGTTTCAAGATACATTCTTTCTCCAGCTCCAAGGAACAGCCATGGGTTCCAATGTTGCCCCCACATACGCAAATATATTCATGAATATGTATGAGGAAACATTTATTTATGAGAATACATTATTCCTGCAGTATGCAGTGGCCTGGTGGCGGTATATAGATGATGTATTCGGTGTGTGGTGTGGCGACATTGGAACCCTGGAGGAATTTGTCGCTGAACTCAATTGCAGCACTGATTCTATAAAATTTTGCCTTACTGCAAGTGAAGTTCAGGTTGATTTTTTAGATACTACTGTATATCTTAGGTATGGTAAGTTCTGTACAGATCTATATGTTAAACCTACTGATAAGAATGGCCTTCTACATTATCAGAGCTTTCACCCCAAAAGTACAGTTAGGTCATTACCCAGAAGTCAATTCCTAAGGGTACAACGTATTGTATCAGAAAAAGATAGACTACATGAAAGATTACACAATATGGCAAAAAAAAATTGAGGATAGAGGTTACCCTGCAGCGCTGGTTCAGAATGAATTAGCTAAGGTTCAATCTAGAAAAGATCCAACTCCAAAAAAGAAGGATAAACAAATGGTAGTAGTTATGGATCACAATAACCATGGTAGTGAGATCATGAGTGTTCTAAAAAAACACTGGCGTATCCTACAGGGTTGCCATCCAGGCGCTGCCAAATTTGCATTACCCCCTATGCCTGCCTATAGAAGGAGGAGAAACCTCAGAGATGAGCTTACATACAGACATTGGAAGTGCAAACAAAAAACATCAAAGTTATATATCTGATAAAAATCATGGTTGCTATCCCTGTTTGGGATGTGGCAACTGCAATTCAATGGTTGAAGGCCCCCATTTTGTACATCCTCTCACTGGTAGAAAATTTCTAATAAAAGGTTTTTACACATGTGATACTGCTTTTGCTATCTATCTCATAAAATGCCCATGTGGAAAAATTTACATTGCGGAGATGACCCGTTGGGTCCGTGATAGGATAATACAACATAAAAGCAATATCAGATGTGGAAATTTAGAGGCACCAGTGTCAGGGCATTTTATCCAATTTGGTCATAACATTAGTCAGGTTCATTTTCAAATCATTGATGCAGTGCCATGTCCTAGACGGGGGGTAATAGAGAGTTAATGCTTAAAAAGAAAGAGGCATTTTGGATATATAAACTCAATGCAATGCAACCCTTGGGTTTAAATAAAGAATTGGACTATACTTTATTTTTGTAGTCATTTGAGTTAAAAAAGTGCTAAAATTGCTGCATTTGTTTTTCATCAATATGCTATGATGAAGCTACAGCAATATCAATATCTGTATGAGCCATTGCTATGTATATATATATTTGTATTGATTTTAATTCTATCCTACACCAAGGTGAAACAAGAATGTAAAGTTCTAATATTGATGTAATTAAATGAGTAACCACTAGGTGGAGCTGTTAAGAGGTGTTAATTGAACACCTGTGTACAGGTAGGCCTTTATAAGGATTGAACAGTGTGTTTGAGCTTTGTATGATTAAGGGTTCTATACCCGAAACGTCACCGTTTTATTCCAGTATGTGGAAATAAAGATATTTTTATATTGCAAGGTGCTGCCTCTTTCTGTGGATTTGTTGAGATTAAGTGATTACAGCACTTTTCTTGGCCTGCACCTGACAGTGGAGCTGAGCTACAAAGTGTTTTAGTCCCCTCTAGTAAGCGGCTCGCAAATAAGTTATTCTGTCCGTTCACAGACTTGCGCTTGCGTGATAGGCTAGTCTGTCACGTGACTCGCCGAATTTGCGCATGCGCAACGTCTAGGGGAAATGAAGACAGGGAAACACAACGTCTATCCAGCAATGAAGACAGGGAAACACATTGCTATGCGCATGCGCATCGCCGTGAGAGTAGCATTGCTATGTCATCTGCACTGCGTGGTGACATAGTTGAAAGCCTCTGGAACGAGCCGAGGAATTGAAAAAAAATATTGAATGTTGAGAAGGAAGGTAGAGGGAAGAGGAGTTTGGGGGCCATTTTGGAGACATAGAAATCGATGATTACATTAGGGATATATTTATTGCCGCTGCTGTTGTTCACTATTGGGGGTATGTGAATAATGACTGAATGGTTATGGATTTTTACATTAGATAGTGATGTTAGTGGTGTTTACTGTCACTTTAACTTTAATTTTTCCTGCTTGCCACTTCCTCCTCACACTTAGATCATTGTGCAGGACTCCAAACAATCTTCTATTCACTAAGATTTCGGAAACTTAGTAAGGTATTGATTCTGTGTGCATAGACTTGCAGGGGAACAATGACATTAAGGGAACAGTAAAGTCAAAATTAAACTTTCACAATTCAGATAGAATATTCAATTTTAAAAAAACTTTCCAATGTACTTCTATTATCTAATGTGCTTTGTTCTCTTGGTATCCATTCTTGAAAAGCATACCTAGGTAGTCTCAGGAGCAATGCACTAGCTCACCCAAAGTCTGCTAGCTCCCTATAGAGCATTGCCCTCCTTCAACAAAGAATACCAAGATAACAAAGCAAATTTGATAAATAAGTACATCTGAAAATTGTATGCTCTATCTGAATCATGAAAGAATTGTGGGTTTATGCCCCTTTGAGGTTTATTTCCCAACTCTGAATGTTTTTTATAGCATTTCTGCAGTGAAGAAGAGATATGCTACTTTTGCAGACACAAATTCACAGTTTTGAGAACTACAAGACAAGGAATATGTGATAATATCTTCTAGACAGAAAAATGCCCAAAATAATCTTACAGAAAATTCTGGGAGAGCATGACATTGTGAATGGATTAATGGAATTTGCCAAAAACAAACAAACATTATAGCCATGAATATACAGCCTCATGCTACATAATTAAAAACTAATCCTTATTTCAGGATGAACAACCATTGGATTATAATGCATCTTAAATAGAACATTTTATTTAGCTAGATTTTACCTTGAAACCTGATTTATTTAAAAAAAAATCCAGTTTAAATAAGAACAATTAGAATTTGTTGATCTATTTAAAAGGTGGAAGCTAGCTTGTTTGGCTGTTTGTTAGAGACCTTCATTTTTTAGCCAAATGCTGTAACTAACTCTTCTATTTATGCTTTTATCAAGCTGTATGGCATGGAATGGAGGGCTGGACATTCTGTGTGTTGTGTTTATTTATATTTACAAACAGAGAGACTGAAATTGTATTAACGTAGTGAAGGAGAGAGGGAGAAAAAAGAGATTGAAAAACAAATAGTTATTAAAGGGACATGAAGCCCAACATTTTTCTTTCATGATTCAGATAGAGAATACAATTTTAAAAAAGTTTCCAATTTACTTTTATTATTATTCTGTTGTTATTCTTTGTTGAAGAGATATCTAGATAGGTAGCGTGCACATATCTGGAGCACAACAGAACAGGAAATAGTGCTGCCATCTAGTGCTCTTGCTAATGTATAACATTGGTGAAAAACATAATTTATGTAAGAACTTACCTGATAAATTCATTTCTTTCATATTAGCAAGAGTCCATGAGCTAGTGATGTATGGGATATACATTCCTACCAGGAGGGGCAAAGTTTCCCAAACCTTAAAATGCCTATAAATACACCCCTCACCACACCCACAATTCAGTTTAACGAATAGCCAAGAAGTGGGGTGATAAGAAAAGAGCGAAAGCATAAAAAATAAGGAATTGGAATAATTGTGCTTTATACAAAAAAATCATAACCACCACAAAAAAAGGGTGGGCCTCATGGACTCTTGCTAATATGAAAGAAATGAATTTATCAGGTAAGTTCTTACATAAATTATGTTTTCTTTCATGTAATTAGCAAGAGTCCATGAGCTAGTGACGTATGGGATAATGACTACCCAAGATGTGGATCTTCCACGCAAGAGTCACTAGAGAGGGAGGGATAAAATAAAGACAGCCAATTCCGCTGAAAAAATAATCCACTACCCAAATCAAAAGTTTAAATTTTAATAATTATAAGCAGAAGAATCAAACTGAAACAGCTGCCTGAAGTACTATTCTACCAAAAAACTGTTTTTAAAGAAGAGAAAACATCAAAATGGTAGAATTTAGTAAAAGTATGCAAAGAAGACCAAGTCATTGCTTTGCAAATTTGATCAACAGAAGCTTCATTCTTAAAAAGCCCAGGAAGTAGAAACTGACCTAGTAGAATGAGCCGTAATCCTCTGAGACAGGGAATAATCCGACTCCAAATAAGCATACTGAATCAAAAGCTTAACCAAGATGCCAAAGAAATGGCAGAAGCCTTCTGACCTTCCTAAAACCAGAAAAGATAACAAATAGACTAGAAGTCTGTCTGAAATCTGAGTAGTTTCAACATAATATTTCAAAACTCTAACCACATCCTAAAGAATGAAAGAATCTTACCAAAGAATTCGTAGGATTACGACACAAGGAAAAGACAATAATTCCTCCATTAATGTTGTTAGAATTCACAACTTAGGTGAAAATTGAAATGAGGACAGCAAAAAAACACCTTATCCTGATGAAAATTCAGAACAAGGAGATTCACAAGAAAGAACAGATAATTCAAAAACTGTTCTAACTGAAGAGATGTCCAAAAAGAACAATACTTTCCATGAAAGTAATGAATGTCCAGAGCAAGCATATGCTCAAAATAGAAGAGCCTGAAAACCTTCAGAACCCAATTAAGACTCCAAGGAGGAGAAATTGGCTTAATGACAGGTTTGATACCAATCAAAACCTGAAAAAAATGATGAATATCAGGAAGTAACACTGCCTTATCCTGATGAAAAATCAGAAAAGTATATTCACAAAAAAGAGCAGATAACTCAAAAACTCTTCTAGTAGAAGAAATAACCAAAAGGAACAATACTTTTCCAAGAAAGTAATTTAATGTACAGAAAATGCATAGTTTCAAACGGAGGAGCCTGTAAAGCCCTCAGCACCAAATTGAGACTCCAAAGAGGAGAGATTGAATTAATGACAGGCTTGATATGGACCAAAGCCTGTACAACACAATGAATATCAGGATGATTAGCAATCTTTCTGTGAAAAAAGAACAGAAAGAGTAGAGATTTGTCCTAACAAAGAACTGAAGACAAAACCTTATCCAAACCAACCTGAAAAAATAATAAAATTCTATGAATTTTAAAAGAATGCCAAGAAAAGTAGGTCTTCCAGTCTCAATATAAATTTTTCTAGAGACAGATTTATGAGCCTGAAACATAGTATTAATCAATGAGTCAGAAAAACCTCTATGACTAAAAACCAAGCGTTCAATCTCCATCCCTTCAAATTTAATGATTTGAGATCCTGATGGAAAAAATGGCCTTGAGAAAGAAAAGGTATGGTTTAAACAGAAGTGTCCAACGATGGCAACGGGCCATCCGAATGAGATTCGTATACCAAAACCTGGAGCTACCAGCATAACAAACAAATACTCCATAAGAATTTTGGAAGAAGAACTAGAGGCGGAAAGAAATAGGCAAAAAGATAATTCCAAAGAAATGTCAATGCATACACTACTTCCGCCTGAAGATTCCCGGACCTTAATAGGCCCCTGGGAAGTTCTCTATTCAGATGAGATGAAAAACATATCTGGGTAAGAGAGACCATTCTCCCGGAAGAAAAAGCTTGATTAACAGAGATAATCCGCTTCCCAAATATCTATACCTGGGATAAAATAACACAGAATTTAGATAGGAGCTGGATTTAACCCAAGCTAATATCCGAGACACTTCTGTCACAACCTAAGGACTGATAGTCCTACTCTGATGATTGACATACACCATAGTAGTGATATTGTTTGAAAAACATTAAACGTCTCTTCTTCAAAAAGAAACAAACTGAAAAAAACTCTGAGAAAGCACGGAGTTCTAAAATATCAAATGGTAATCTCGCCTCCTGAGATTTCCAAACCCCTTGTGCTGACAGAGATCCTCAGACAGCCTCCCAACCAAAAAGACTCGCATCTGTAGAGATCATGGTCCAGGTTGAAAGAAACAAAGAGACCTGTAGAACTAAATGATGGTGATCTTAACCACCAAATCAAGAGAGATAAATATTAGGATTCGAAGATTTAAAATGCGAAATCCTAGAATCCCTGCACCATAATTCAGAATAAAAGACTGAAAAGGTTCTTTCTATTGAAAATGAGTGAAGGGAATTAAATCCAATGCTGTGGCCATAAGACCTAAAACTTCTATGCATATATAGCAACTGAAATAAATAATAGAGACTAAAGGTACCGACAAACGGAACACAATAAAATTGTCCATTGTCTGATAGAGACAAAGACAGAGACACAAATATCTGGAAACCTAAAAAAGGTGACCCTTGTGTGAGGAATCAAGAGCTTTTGAAAAAAATATCCTCTAACTATGTGATGAAGAGCAAAGTGAATCATATGAGATTCCGCATCCTTAGAAAATAATCTGAATGAAAACAGAAAAATGAAAATATGCATTTATTGTATCTAATGAAAACAAATAATGCTATCACTGACCAAAAGGCAGAATAGTTTGAATAAAACTCCAAAACCTAGTTCCCAAAAATGGAACTGGAAGAAATACCCCAGAAGATTCCAGGTCTGAGCAGCACTTGAACCCCATGGGTGCCCAGCCATGCTTCAACAGTACCCAAAATATATAGGACCGAAACACACTTAAAGAAAGTGTTAGCCTTACTGAAATAAAATCAAAGAAATTTGGACCGAATAGAACCAAATAAATTTCAAAAAAGTCTTAACCTGCCCCTTGCCAGCCAAGCTGGAATACGGCACGTACATCGCAATATTAGGGAGCTGATTTCGAACTGAAAAATTTCCAATTATAAACATGTTACTTGGTAAAGAATTCAGGAATTTGTTCCTTAATAAGAACAACCAAACTAGTATAAGCTTAAAGTTTTAGTCTTAGAACTCAATCTTGAAGCCCAGAGTAACAGTTAAGAATTGAATCCAATTATAAAACAATAATTGATTATCTTAGAACAAAGAAATTTAGACCTAGATTTGGAGTTTGGCGGTAGCCGTGAAAACCAGCGTTAGAGGCTCCTAACGCTGGTTTTAGGCTACCGCCGGTATTTAGAGTCACTCAAAATAGGGTCTAACGCTCACTTTTCAGCCGCAACTTTTCCATACCGCAGATCCCCTTACGTCAATTGCGTATCCTATCTTTTCAATGGGATCTTCCTAACTCCGGTATTTAGAGTCGTGTCTGAAGTGAGCGTTAGACATCTAACGACAAAACTCCAGCCGCAGGAAAAAACTAGTTAAGAGCTTTCTGGGCTAACGCCGGTTCATAAAGCTCTTAACTACTGTGCTCTAAAGTACACTAACACCCATAAACTACCTATGTACCCCTAAACCGAGGTCCCCCCACATCGCCGCCACTCGATTAAATTTTTTTAACCCCTAATCTGCCGACCGCCACCTACGTTATCCTTATGTACCCCTAATCTGCTGCCCCTAACACCGCCGACCCCTGTATTATATTTATTAACCCCTAATCTGCCCCCCACAACGTCTCCGCCAGCTACCTACACTTATTAACCCCAAATCTGCCGAGCGGACCTGAGCGCTACTATAATAAAGTTATTAACCCCTAATCCGCCTCACTAACCCTATAATAAATAGTATTAACCCCTAATCTGCCCTCCCTAACATCGCCGACACCTAACTTCAATTATTAACCCCTAATCTGCCGACCGGAGCTCACCATTATTCTAATAAATGTATTAACCCCTAAAGCTAAGTCTAACCCTAACACTAACACCCCCCTAAGTTAAATATAATTTAAATCTAACTAAATAAATTAACTCTTATTAAATAAATTATTCCTATTTAAAGCTAAATACTTACCTGTAAAATAAATCCTAATATAGCTACAATATAAATTATATTTATATTATAGCTATTTTAGGATTTATATTTATTTTACAGGTAACTTTGTATTTATTTTAACCAGGTACAATAGCTATTAAATAGTTAAGAACTATTTAATAGCTAAAATAGTTAAAATAATTACAAATTTACCTGTAAAAGAAATCCTAAACTAAGTTACAATTAAAACTAACACTATACTATCAATAAATTAATTAAATAAACTACCTACAATTACCTACAATTAACCTAACACTACACTATCAATAAATTAATTAAATACAATTGCTACAAATAAATACAATTAAATAAACTTGCTAAAGTACAAAAAATAAAAAAGAACTAAGTTACAAAAAATTAAAAAAATATCTACAAACATAAGAAAAATATTACAACAATTTTAAACTAATTACACCTACTCTAAGCCCCCTAATAAAACAACAAAGCCCCCCAAAATAAAAAATGCCCTACCCTATTCTAAATTACTAAAGTTAAAAGCTCTTTTACTTTACCAGCCCTGAACAGGGCCCTTTGCGGGGCATGCCCCAAGAAGTTCAGCTCTTTTGCCTGTAAAAATAAAACATACAATACCCCCCCCCCAACATTACAACCCACCACCCACATACCCCTAATCTAACCCAAACCCCCCTTAAATAAACCTAACACTAAGCCCCTGAAGATCATCCTACCTTGTCTTCACCTCACCAGGTATCACCGATCCGTCCTGGCTCCAAAATCTTCATCCAACCCAAGCGGGGGTTGGCGATCCATCATCCGGTGACTGAAGAGGTCCAGAAGAGGCTCCAAAGTCTTCATCCTATCCGGGAAGAAGAGGCGATCCGGACCGGCAACCATCTTGATCCAAGCGGCATCTTCTATCTTCATCCGATGACGACCGGCTCCATCCTGAAGACCTCCACCGCGGACCCATCTTCTTCCGGCGACGTCCAACTGCAGAATGACGGTTCCTTTAAGGGACGTCATCCAAGATGGCGTCCCTCGAATTCCGATTGGCTGATAGGATTCTATCAGCCAATCGGAATTAAGGTAGGAATATTCTGATTGGCTGATGGAATCAGCCAATCAGAATCAAGTTCAATCCGATTGGCTGATCCAATCAGCCAATCAGATTGAGCTCGCATTCTATTGGCTGTTCCGATCAGCCAATAGAATGCGAGCTCAATCTGATTGGCTGATTGGATCAGCCAATCGGATTGAACTTGATTCTGATTGGCTGATTCCATCAGCCAATCAGAATATTCCTACCTTAATTCCGATTGGCTGATAGAATCCTATCAGCCAATCGGAATTCGAGGGACGCCATCTTGGATGACGTCCCTTAAAGGAACCGTCATTCTGCAGTTGGACGTCGCCGGAAGAAGATGGGTCCGCGGTGGAGGTCTTCAGGATGGAGCCGGTCGTCATCGGATGAAGATAGAAGATGCCGCTTGGATCAAGATGGTTGCCGGTCCGGATCGCCTCTTCTTCCCGGATAGGATGAAGACTTTGGAGCCTCTTCTGGACCTCTTCAGTCACCGGATGATGGATCGCCAACCCCCGCTTGGGTTGGATGAAGATTTTGGAGCCAGGACGGATCGGTGATACCTGGTGAGGTGAAGACAAGGTAGGATGATCTTCAGGGGCTTAGTGTTAGGTTTATTTATGGGGGGTTTGGGTTAGATTAGGGGTATGTGGGTGGTGGGTTGTAATGTTGGGGGGGGGGGGGGTATTGTATGTTTTATTTTTACAGGCAAAAGAGCTGAACTTCTTGGGGCATGCCCCGCAAAGGGCCCTGTTCAGGGCTGGTAAAGTAAAAGAGCTTTTAACTTTAGTAATTTAGAATAGGGTAGGGCATTTTTTATTTTGGGGGGCTTTGTTGTTTTATTAGGGGGCTTAGAGTAGGTGTAATTAGTTTAAAATTGTTGTAATATTTTTCTTATGTTTGTAGATATTTTTTTAATTTTTTGTAACTTAGTTCTTTTTTATTTTTTGTACTTTAGCAAGTTTATTTAATTGTATTTATTTGTAGCAATTGTATTTAATTAATTTATTGATAGTGTAGTGTTAGGTTAATTGTAGGTAATTGTAGGTAGTTTATTTAATTAATTTATTGATAGTATAGTGTTAGTTTTAATTGTAACTTAGTTTAGGATTTCTTTTACAGGTAAATTTTTAATTATTTTAACTATTTTAGCTATTAAATAGTTCTTAACTATTTAATAGCTATTGTACCTGGTTAAAATAAATACAAAGTTACCTGTAAAATAAATATAAATCCTAAAATAGCTATAATATAATTATAATTTATATTGTAGCTATATTAGGATTTATTTTACAGGTAAGTATTTAGCTTTAAATAGGAATAATTTATTTAATAAGAGTTAATTAATTTCGTTAGATTTAAATTATATTTAACTTAGGGGGGTGTTAGTGTTAGGGTTAGACTTAGCTTTAGGGATTAATACATTTATTAGAATAGCGGCGAGATTCGGTCGGCAGATTAGGGGTTAATAATTGAAGTTAGGTGTCGGCGATGTTAGGGAGGGCAGATTAGGGGTTAATACTTTTTATGATAGGGTTAGTGAGGCGGATTAGGGGTTAATAACTTTATTATAATAGCGGTGCGGTCCTGTCGGCAGATTAGGGGTTAATAAGTGTAGGCAGGTGGAGGCGACGTTGTGGGGGGCAGATTAGGGGTTAATAAATATAATATAGGGGTCGGCGATGTTAGGGCAGCAGATTAGGGGTACATAGGGATAATGTAAGTAGCGGCGGTTTACGGAGCGGCAGATTAGGGGTTAATAATAATATGCAGGGGTCAGCGATAGCGGGGGTGGCAGATTAGGGGTTAATAAGTGTAAGGTTAGGGGTGTTTAGACTCGGGGTACATGTTAGAGTGTTAAGTGCAGACGTCGGAAGGGTTACCGCATAGCAAACAATGGGGCTGCGTTAGGAGCTGAACGCGGCTTTTTTGCAGGTGTTAGGTTTTTTTTCAGCTCAAACAGCCCCATTGTTTCCTATGGGAGAATCGTGCACAAGCACGTTTTTTAGGCTGGCCGCGTCCGTAAGCAACTCTGGTATCGAGAGTTGAAGCTGCGTTAAAAATGCTCTACGCTCCTTTTTTGGAGCCTAACGCAGCCTTTATGTGGACTCTCGATACCAGAGTTATTTTTATGGTGCGGCCAGTAAAACGCGGGCGTTAGTTTTTCGGGTCGTTACCGACAAAACTCCAAATCTAGCCGATGGATTTTATAAAAATCACAAAATTCTTCTAGCTAAAATAGCTAAAGACATAGATTAACCCTCATTTGCGAAAATATTAAATAAAATGAAGACACAAATTAAATTATTAGCATGATAGTTCAGTTTAAAGGAACAGTCAATACAGTGGACTTGCATAATCAATAAATGCAAAATAACAAGACAAATGCAACAGCACCTAGTCTAGTAAATGTTGTCCCTTAACAATGCTAAAATAAATCATAATCTGATACTTGATCTTAAAGTAAACAGAACAAAAATGAAGCAATTGCAAAATCAAAATAAATCACAGGACCAAGAAAAGTACCTGAAACTAAATAATTTTCCATAAATAAGATACAACCATCTAAAGGAAAATAAATACTATTTTGCTATAGAAACAATAGCATAATTAGTAGGAGTAGAGATAGCCCCAAAAAATTGGAGAACCCTCCAAATTGAATTTAACTGCTGGCAAAGAATATAGTTTAAAACCTTGAAGAAGGAATAAAAGAAAATTCTCAGCCTATTCCATTCCCTAGTATGGGGAATTGGAAAGAAAACCTCTGAAAACACAGAAGAATAAATAGGCAGAAATAGTGTCAGCTAGTCTTAAAGAACTAGTTACCTTAATATCCAAAATAATCAACACCTTTTCAACAAAGAACAAATGTACTTTAATAAAAAAATAATAAAAAAGTAGATTTGTTAGTGTCAATATCTGATGAAGAAAATTCTGAAAGAGAAAAAACATCATCAGAGAAGGATAAATCAGTATGTTGTTGGTCATTTGAAACTTCAATAATTAAAAAAGAAGTGAAAAAGACCTATTTAAAATAAATGAACTTAGCTTTGGTAGAACTGAAACTCAGTTAAGCGTTTTTCCAGAAGTGGCTTCTGATTCATGGTCAATCTGAGACATCTTGCAATATGTAATAGAAAAAACAACATATAAAGCAAAATTGATCAAATTCCTTAAATGACAGTTTCAGGAATGGGAAAAAAATCCAATGAGCAAGCTTCTAGCAACCAGAAGCAATAAACAATGAGAATTAAATATTGTGGAGACAACAATGACGCTCAAATTTTTTAGCGCCAAACAAAGCCGCCCACATTATTTGGCGCCTAAATGCTTTTGGCGCCAAAAATGACACCACATCCGGTAACGCCGACATTTTTTGGCGCAAAAACATCAAAAAAATGACGCAACTTCCGGCGACACATATGACGCCGGAAATGACAAGAAAATTTTTGCGCCAAGAAAGTCCACCCCAAGAATGACACAATAAAATGAAGCATTTTTAGCCCCCGTGAGCCTAACAGCCAACAGGAAAAAAGTCAAAATTGATTTATTCATATGCATTATCCCAAATATGAAACTGACTGTCTGAAATAAGGAACGTTGAACATCCTGAATCAATCCAAATAAATGTTTAAACACAAATATTTAGAACTTTATATAAAAGTGCCCAACCATAGCTTAGAGTGTCACAAAAATAAGACTTACTTACCCCAGGACACTCATCTACATGTAGTAGAAAGCCAAACCAGTACTGAAACGAGAATCAGTAGAGGAAATGGTATATATAAGAGTATATCGTCGATCTGAAAAGGGAGGTAAGAGATGAATCTCTACGACCGATAACAGAGAACCTATGAAATAGACCCCGTAGAAGGAGATCATTGAATTCAAATAGGCAATACTCTCTTCACATCCCTCTGACATTCACTGCACGCTGAGAGGAAAACCGGGCTCCAGCCTGCTGCGGAGCGCATATCAACGAAGAATCTAGCATAAACTTACTTCACCACCTTCATGGGAGGCAAAGTTTGTAAAACTGATTTGTGGGTGTGGTGAGGGGTGTATTTATAGGCATTTTAAGGTTTGGGAAACTTTGCCCCTCCTGGTAGGAATGTATATCCCATACGTCACTAGCTCATGGACTCTTGCTAATTACATGAAAGAAAAACATAATTTATGTAAGAACTTACCTGATAAATTCATTTCTTTCATATTAGCAAGAGTCCATAAGCTAGTGACATATGGGATATACATTCCTACCAGGAGGGCAAAGTTTGGAATAATTGTGCTTTATACAAAAAATCATAACCACCACAAAAAGGGTGGGCCTCATGGACTCTTGCTAATATGAAAGAAATGAATTTATCAGGTAAGTTCTTACATAAATTATGTTTTCTTTCATGTAATTAGCAAGAGTCCATGAGCTAGTGACGTATGGGATAATGACTACCCAAGATGTGGATCTTCCACGCAAGAGTCACTAGAGAGGGAGGGATAAAATAAAGACAGCCAATTCCGTTGAAAAATAATCCACACCCAAAATAAAGTTTAAATCTTATAATGAAAAAAACTGAAATTATAAGCAGAAGAATCAAACTGAAACAGCTGCCTGAAGTACTTTTCTACCAAAAACTGCTTCAGAAGAAGAAAACACATCAAAATGGTAGAACCTAGTAAAATTATGCAAAGAAGACCAAGTTGCTGCTTTGCAAATCTGATCAACCGAAGCTTCATTCCTAAACGCCCAGGAAGTAGAAACTGACCTAGTAGAATGAGCTGTAATCCTTTGAGGCAGAGTTTTACCCGACTCGACATAAGCATGATGAATTAAAGATTTCAACTAAGATGCCAAAGAAATGGCAGAGGCCTTCTGACCTTTCCTAGAACCAGAAAAGATAACAAATAGACTAGAAGTCTTTCGGAAATTCTTAGTAGCTTCAACATAATATTTCAAAGCTCTAACTACATCAAAAGAATGCAATGATCTCTCCTTAGAATTCTTAGGATTAGGACATAATGAAGGAACCACAATTTCTCTACTAATGTTGTTAGAATTCACAACCTTAGGTCAAAATTTAAAAGAAGTTCGCAACACTGCCTTATCCTGATGAAAAATCAGAAAAGGAGACTCACAAGAAAGAGCAGATAATTCAGAAACTCTTCTAGCAGAAGAGATGGCCAAAAGAAACAAAACTTTCCAAGAAAGTAATTTAATGTCCAATGAATGCATAAGTTCAAACGGAGGAGCTTGAAGAGCCCCCAGAACCAAATTCAAACTCCAAGGAGGAGAAAATTGACTTAATGACAGGTTTTATACGAACCAAAGCTTGTACAAAACAATGAATATCAGGAAGATTAGCAATGTTTCTGTGAAAAAGAACAGAAAGAGCAGAGATTTGTCCTTTCAAGGAACTTGCAGACAAACCTTTATCCAAACCATCCTGAAGAAACTGTAAAATTCTCGGAATTCTAAAAGAATGCCAGGAAAAATGATGAGAAAGACACCAAGAAATGTAAGTCTTCCAGACTCTATAATATATCTTCCTAGATACAGATTTACGAGCCTGTAACATAGTATTAATCACAGAGTCAGAGAAACCTCTTTGACTAAGAATCAAGCGTTCAATCTCCATACCTTTAAATTTAAGGATTTGAGATCCTGATGGAAAAAAGGACCTTGCGACAGAAGGTCTGGTCTTAACAGAAGAGTCCACGGTTGGCAAGAGGCCATCCGGACAAGATCCGCATACCAAAACCTGTGAGGCCATGCTGGAGCCACCAGCAGAACAAACGAGCATTCCTTCAGAATCTTGGAGATTACTCTTGGAAGAAGAACTAGAGGTGGAAAGATATAGGCAGGATGATACTTTCAAGGAAGTGACAATGCATCCACTGCTTCCGCTTGAGGATCCCTGGATCTGGACAGATACCTGGGAAGTTTCTTGTTTAGATGAGAAGCCATCAGATCTATTTCTGGAAGTCCCCACATTTGAACAATCTGAAGAAATACCTCTGGGTGAAGAGACCATTCACCCGGATGTAACGTTTGGCGACTGAGATAATCCGCTTCCCAATTGTCTATACCTGGGATATGAACCGCAGAAACTAGACAGGAGCTGGATTCCGCCCATACCAGTATTCGAGATACTTCTTTCATAGCCAGAGGACTGTGAGTCCCTCCTTGATGATTGATGTATGCCACAGTTGTGACATTGTCTGTCTGAAAACAAATGAACGATTCTCTCTTTAGAAGAGGCCATGACTGAAGAGCTCTGAAAATTGCACGGAGTTCCAAAATATTGATTGGTAATCTCACCTCCTGAGATTCCCAAACCCCTTGTGCTGTCAGAGACCCCCAAACAGCTCCCCAACCTGTCAGACTTGCATCTGTTGAAATTACAGTCCAGGTCGGAAGAACAAAAGAAGCCCCCTGAACTAAACAATGGTGATCTGTCCACCATGTCAGAGAGTGTCGTACAATCGGTTTTAAAGATATTAATTGAGATATCTTTGTGTAATCCCTGCACCACTGGTTCAGCATACAGAGCTGAAGAGGTCGCATGTGAAAACGAGCAAAGGGGATCGCGTCCGATGCAGCAGTCATAAGACCTAGAATTTCCATGCATAAGGCTACCGAAGGGAATGATTGTGATTGAAGGTTTCGACAAGCTGAGATCAATTTTAGATGTCTCTTGTCTGTCAGAGACAGAGTCATGGACGCTGAATCTATCTGGAAACCTAAAAAGGTTACCCTTGTCTGAGGAATCAATGAACTTTTCGGTAAATTGATCCTCCAACCATGATCTTGAAGAAACAACACAAGTCGATTCGTATGAGATTCTGCTAAATGTGAAGACTGAGCAAGTACCAAGATATCGTCCAAATAAGGAAATACCACAATACCCTGTTCTCTGATTACAGACAGAAGGGCACTGAGAACCTTTGTAAAAATTCTTGGAGCTGTTGCTAGGCCAAACGGCAGAGCCACAAACTGGTATTGCTTATCTAGGAAAGAGAATCTCAGAAACTGATAGTGATCTGGATGAATCGGAATATGCAGATATGCATCCTGTAAATCTATTGTGGACATATAATGCCCTTGCTGAACAAAAGGCAGGATAGTCCTTATAGTTACCATTTTGAATGTTGGTATCCTTACATAACGATTCAATATTTTTAGATCCAGAACTGATCTGAAGGAATTCTCCTTCTTTGGTACAATGAAGAGATTTGAATAAAACCCCAGCCCCTGTTCCAGAACTGGAACTGGCATAATTACTCCAGCCAACTCTAGATCTGAAACACATTTCAGAAATGCTTGAGCCTTCGCTGGATTTACTGGGACACGGGAAAGAAAAAATCTCTTTGCAGGAGGCCTTATCTTGAAGCCAATTCTGTACCCTTCTGAAACAATGTTTTGAATCCAAAGATTGTGAATTGAATTGATCCAAATTTCTTTGAAAAATCGTAATCTGCCCCCTACCAGCTGGGCTGGAATGAGGGCCGCACCTTCATGTGGACTTGGGAGCTGGCTTTGGTTTTCTAAAAGGCTTGGATTTATTCCAGACTGGAGATGGTTTCCAAACTGATACCGCTCCTGTGGGTGAAGGATCAGGCTTTTGTTCCTTATTGTGACGAAAAGAACGAAACCGATTATTAGACCTAAATTTACCTTTAGATTTTTTATCCTGTGGTAAAAAAGTTCCTTTCCCTCCAGTAACAGTTGAGATAATAGAATCCAACTGAGAACCAAATAATTTATTACCCTGGAAAGAAAGGGAAAGCAAAGTTGACTTAGAAGACATATCAGCATTCCAAGTTTTAAGCCATAAAGCTCTTCTAGCTAAAATAGCTAGAGACATATACCTGACATCAACTCTAATGATATCAAAGATGGCATCACAAATAAAGTTATTAGCATGTTGAAGAAGATTAACAATGCTATGAGAATTATGATCTGTTACTTGTTGCGCTAAAGCTTCTAACCAAAAAGTTGAAGCTGCAGCAACATCCGCTAAAGATATAGCAGGTCTAAGAAGATTACCTGAACATAAGTAAGCTTTTCTTAGAAAGGATTCAATCTTCCTATCTAAAGGATCCTTAAATGAAGTACTATCTGCCGTAGGAATAGTAGTACGTTTAGCAAGAGTAGAGACAGCCCCATCAACTTTAGGGATTTTGTCCCAAAATTCTAATCTGTCAGATGGCACAGGATATAATTGTTTAAACCTTTAGAAGGAGTAAATGAATTACCTAAATTATTCCATTCCCTGGAGATTACTTCAGAAATAGCATCAGGGACAGGAAAAACTTCTGGAATAACTACAGGAGATTTAAAAACCTTATTTAAACGTTTAGATTTAGTATCAAGAGGACCAGAATCCTCTATTTCTAATGCAATTAAGACTTCTTTAAGTAAAGAACGAATAAATTACATTTTGAATAAATATGAAGATTTATCAGCATCAACCTCTGAGACAGAATCCTCTGAACCAGAGGAACCATTATCAGAATCAGAATGATGATGTTCATTTAAAAATTCATCTGAAAAATGAGAAGTTTTAAAAGACCTTTTACGTTTACTAGAAGGAGGAATAACAGACATAGCCTTCTTAATGGATTTAGAAACAAAATCTCTTATGTTATCAGGAACACTCTGAGAATTAGATGTTGACGGAACAGCAACAGGTAATGTAACATTACTAAAGGAAATATTATCTGCATTACCAAGTTTGTCATGACATTCATTACAAACAACAGCTGGAGGAACAGATACCACAAGTTTACAGCAGATACACTTAACTTTGGTAGATCCAGCACCAGGCAGCGTATCTTCTGACTCAGTGTCAATCTGGGACATCTTGCAATATGTAATAGAAAAAACAACATATAAAGCAAAATTGATAAAATTTCTTAAATGACAGTTTCAGGAATGGGAAAAAATGCCAGTGAACAAGCTTCTAGCAACAAGAAGCAAATAAATAATGAGACTTAAATAATGTGGAGACAATAGTGACGCCCATATTTTTTTAGCGCCAAAAAAGACGCCCACATTATTTGGCACCTAAATGCTTTTGGCGCCAAAATGACGCCACATCCGGAACGCTGACACTTTTGACGCAAAAAAACGTCAAAAATGACGCAACTTCCGGCGACACTTATGACGCCGGAAACAGAAAAATAAATTTGCGCCAAAAAAGTCTGCGCCAAGAATGACGCAATAAAATGAAGCATTTTCAGCCCCCGCGAGCCTAACAGCCCACAGGGAAAAAAGTCAAATTTTAAGGTAAGAAAAAAATTGATTTATTCATATGCATTATCCCAAATATGAAACTGACTGTCTGAAATAAGGAACGTTGAACATCCTGAGTCAAGGCAAATAAATGTTTGAATACATATATTTAGAACTTTATATAAAAGTGCCCAACTATAGCTTAGAGTGTCACAGAAAATAAGACTTACTTACCCCAGGACACTCATCTACATGTAGTAGAAAGCCAAACCAGTACTGAAACGAGAATCAGTAGAGGTAATGGTAAATATAAGAGTATATCGTCGATCTGAAAAGGGAGGTAAGAGATGAATCTCTACGACCGATAACAGAGAACCTATGAAATAGACCCCGTAGAAGGAGATCATTGAATTCAAATAGGCAATACTCTCCTCACATCCCTCTGACATTCACTGCACGCTGAGAGGAAAACCGGGATCCAACCTGCTGCGGAGCGCATATCAACGTAGATCTAGCACAAACTTACTTCACCACCTCCATAGGAGGCAAAGTTTGTAAAACTGATTTGTGGGTGTGGTGAGCGGTGTATTTATAGGCATTTTGAGGTTTGGGAAACTTTGCCCCTCCTGGTAGGAATGTATATCCCATACGTCACTAGCTCATGGACTCTTGCTAATTACATGAAAGAAATTGCTGCTATATAGTGCTGCAGAGATGTGCACGCTCCTGAACGTACCTGCCTACTTTTCAACAAAGGACAACAAGAAAAAAAAGAAAATGTCATATTTGAAGTACATTGAAAAGTTGTATGCTGTATCTGAATCATGAACAAAAATATTTGGGTTTTATGTCCCTTTAAAGGACCAGTCAATACAGTAGATTTGCATAATCAACAAATGCATGATAAGAAGACAATGCAATAGCACTTAGTCTGAACTTCAAATGAGTAGTAGATTTTTGTTAAATAAATTGCAAAGTTATGTTTCTTTCCACTCCCCCTATATCATGTGACAGCCATCAGCCAATCACAAATGCATACACGTATATACTGTGAATTCTTGCACATGCTCAGTAGGAGTTGGTGACTCAAAAAGTGTAAATATAAAAAGACTGTGCACATTTTGTTAATTGAAGTAAATTGGAAAGTTGTTTAAAATTGCATGCTCTATCTGAATCATGAAGTTTAATTTTTACTTGAGTGTCCCATACAGGGAGTGCAGAATTATTAGGCAAGTTGTATTTTTGAGGATTAATTTTATTATTGAACAACAACCATGTTCTCAATGAACCCAAAAAACTCATTAATATCAAAGCTGAATAGTTTTGGAAGTAGTTTTTAGTTTGTTTTTAGTTATAGCTATTTTAGGGGGATATCTGTGTGTGCAGGTGACTATTACTGTGCATAATTATTAGGCAACTTAACAAAAAACAAATATATACCCATTTCAATTATTTATTTTTACCAGTGAAACCAATATAACATCTCAACATTCACAAATATACATTTCTGACATTCAAAAACAAAACAAAAACAAATCAGTGACCAATATAGCCACTTTTCTTTGCAAGGACACTCAAAAGCCTGCCATCCATGGATTCTGTCAGTGTTTTGATCTGTTCACCATCAACATTGCGTGCAGCAGCAACCACAGCCTCCCAGACACTGTTCAGAGAGGTGTACTGTTTTCCCTCCTTGTAAATCTCACATTTGATGATGGACCACAGGTTCTCAATGGGATTCAGATCAGGTGAACAAGGAGGCCATGTCATTAGATTTTCTTCTTTTATACCCTTTCTTGCCAGCCACGCTGTGGAGTACTTGGACGCGTGTGATGGAGCATTGTCCTGCATGAAAATCATGTTTTTCTTGAAGGATGCAGACTTCTTCCTGTACCACTGCTTGAAGAAGGTGTCTTCCAGAAACTGGCAGTAGGACTGGGAGTTGAGCTTGACTTCATCCTCAACCCGAAAAGGCCCCACAAGCTCATCTTTGATGATACCAGCCCAAACCAGTACTCCACCTCCACCTTGCTGGCGTCTGAGTCGGACTGGAGCTCTCTGCCCTTTACCAATCCAGCCACGGGCCCATCCATCTGGCCCATCAAGACTCACTCTCATTTCATCAGTCCATAAAACCTTAGAAAAATCAGTCTTGAGATATTTCTTGGCCCAGTCTTGACGTTTCAGCTTGTGTGTCTTGTTCAGTGGTGGTCGTCTTTCAGCCTTTCTTACCTTGGCCATGTCTCTGAGTATTGCACACCTTGTGCTTTTGGGCACTCCAGTGATGTTGTAGCTCTGAAATATGGCCAAAATGGTGGCAAGTGGCATCTTGGCAGCTGCACGCTTGACTTTTCTCAGTTCATGGGCAGTTATTTTGCGCCTTGGTTTTTCCACACGCTTCTTGCGACCCTGTTGACTATTTTGAATGAAACGCTTGATTGTTCGATGATCACGCTTCAGAAGCTTTGCAATTTTAAGAGTGCTGCATCCCTCTGCAAGATATCTCACTATTTTTGACTTTTCTGAGCCTGTCAAGTCCTTCTTTTGACCCATTTTGCCAAAGGAAAGGAAGTTGCCTAATAATTATGCACACCTGATATAGGGTGTTGATGTCATTAGACCACACCCCTTCTCATTACAGAGATGCACATCACCTAATATGCTTAATTGGTAGTAGGCTTTCGAGCCTATACAGCTTGGAGTAAGACAACATGCATAAAGAGGATGATGTGGTCAAAATACTAATTTGCCTAATAATTCTGCACTCCCTGTATAAGGGGAAATAAATGAATCTTTTAAATAGTGACACAAATCATATAGTGGCTACAAATTGATTGTTTTATACCATTAAAGGGACACGAAACCCAATTTTTTTCTTTCATGATTTAGAAAGAGCATGCAATTTTAAACAACTTTGTAATTTACATATATTATCTCATTTGCTTCATTCTCTTGCTTTTCATTGCTGAAAAGCATATCTAGATAGGTTCAGAAGCTGCTGATTGGTGGCTGCACATAGATGCCTCGTGATTGGCTCACCCATGTGCATTGATATTTCTTAAAGGATATCTAAAGAATGAAGCAAATTAGATAATAGAAGTACATTGAAATGTTGTTTAAAATTGTATTCTCTACCTGAATAATGAAAAAAAATGTGGGTTTAATGTCCCTTTAAAAATAAATAAAACCATAATTTCAATAAGAATGCAGTATACCTTGAACACATAATAAATTATGCCTGGTATATTTTCTTATTTCCTCTTTGTAGGCTTCCCCATAAGTGGGCAGCTGTTTAAAATAAATTGAAACATTGTATCAAGTTTCAGAAACAATGCTTTCATCTTTTAACAAGAAGTCATTAAGATTTCAAAGAGGGCCGGCTATTAGGTTTGAATTAAGGCTTTTAATAAACATACTTAGGCAAGAGCGATCATATTACCACTTTGTGCAGAATGTTAATGTATGATAGCGAGTGATACAAATATATTAACATATGATTAAATACAATTATAACTGGGTTTCATATGATCGCTAATCTTTCAACAACAGAAAACAAATGTTTGTGTATAAGCATTTTTTTCTCACTATTATGTCAAATTATTTTTTTAACAGAATCTTTACAAATGACATGGGACAAGGGACACGGAACCCAAAGATGTTCTTTCATGATTCAGATAGGGAATACAATTTTTAAAAAGTTTCCGATTTACCTCTATTATTAAATTTGCTTTGTTCTAATGTTATTCTTTGTTGAATAGATATCCAGATAGATGTCCATGACAGGGAATAGTGCTGCCATCTAGTGCTCTTGCTAATGTATAAAATTGTTGCAAAACTGCTACCATATAGTACTGCAGACACGTGCACACTCCTGAATTTACCATCCTGCTTTTCAACAAAGAATAACAAGAAAACTAAGTCAATTTGATAATAGAAATAAATTGCAAAGTTGTTTAAAATTTTCTATCTGAATCATGAAAGAAAAACGTTGGGTTTTATGTCCCTTAAGCTTCAAACATTAATGAAATGTAATCTATATTCATTTATTGATTTCCCCCACACAGATCTCTCTTCACAGCTTCCCGGGCTCTAAGTAAAGCGCTTAATGTTACTTGTTAAATAACTTATTAAATTATTAGAGGGATAGGAGAATTAAATTATACTTGTAAGATGCAGATATTTTTAAATACTCCTCTAAAACCCTTTTAAATTCTCTTCTAGTATCACATTTACTTGGTTCTCTGTATATATTGTTGGAAAAGGATATGCACATATCCTCGGCAGGAGCAATGCCCTACTGGGAGCTAGCTGGTGATTGTTGGCTACACATGTGTTATTGGCTCACCAGATGTTCTCAGCTAGCTTTCAGTAGTGTATTGCTGCTCAAGATCTGACTTTAACTATGTATTTAATCCATTTGCAGGGCTTAAACACATTGTTATATGTAAGTAATAGTTCAATGATAAAATTATTAAAAAAAAAAATTAGTAAAGCCTCAATAAAAAATGTTAAAAAGTGACTATTCATCACCACAAAATTTAAGAATTTGTAGCACAGTACATATATCTGCAGGACAGTGTCATAATCATAGATCCTACTTGCTTTTATTTTACTTTGGTCAGAAGATATTGAAAGCTTCATACTAACCACATGTCTATGACTTTTATTTTGTGGTATAGGGGTTAATAGATTAGATTGGTACTTGTGTGTGGGTATGTGGCGGTATAGGGGTTAACAGGATTTATACTTGCAGTGGGTATGTGGCGGTATAGGGGTTAACAGCAGTTTAGATATTTATTAGTGTAGTGTTAGTTTGCGATTGTAGGGTACTTCGAATTAGTAGTTAGGCACGGCAGTTATATTCCAAGGGATTACTATACATTGCCGATATGGGCAGCGATGCTGGGTGTTATCTATCAACAACTTCACCGACCAATGGCATGTATAGTACTGTAAATAACTCTCGTGGTGCCGCCTGTTTACATCTATGTCAGGAGCTTGGAATATTTTGACAGGTTTGTTCGACATAACGATGGATCCCTTGGAATATCTTGTTGCCTTGTAGCACTTTCTATCATAGGGGCCAATGAGAGAGATCCCTTCTTAGAGGAAGCCTCTAAGGTGGGCACCAGGAACCCAATCTGCAAACCAAATCCTGCAAGACCATGCCAGAGATATGAGAATTGCTGAGGCTTGTTCTTGCTTGACTCTGGCTATCACTTTGGATAGCAACACAAATAGAGGAAAAATTTAAATCAGGGGGGACGACCAGGGAATCAAGAGGGCATCTATCATGCTCATCCGAGTGTCCTGAGACCTTGCACAATACTGCTGCAGTTTGGGATTTCCTGAAGAGGCTATGAGATCTGTTTCAGAAGACCCCAACATCTCACAATGTGGTCAAAATGTTTCTGATTCAGTGACCATTCTAGGCGAATAGTAGCCCTGTCTAGCTGTGAAGAACTGTAGAAATGCACTGAGACAAGGAGGTGGCCTTCAAGGTATTAGAAATTACCATATGAGCCTACCTAGGTTTAGCTTTCAACAAAGAATACCAAGAGAACAAAGCACATTTGATGATAAAAGTAAATTGGAAGGTTTTTTCACTATGGCATGCCATATCTGAATCATGAAAGACTATTTTTTTACTAGACTGTCCCTTTAACTTTAATTATTTAATTTAAATCGTTATATGGTCACTCTTAAACTCTCTACAATATTGTTTTTCTACAACATTTATTTTCCATTTTAATGTGATCTGAAAACAGGATGGCAACTACAGGTATCTATTGAAAGGAATTCTCTTCTTATACTGGATTTTAAAAAGTACTGAAGTTGTGATGTGTGAACCTGCTCCTTTGCAACAAGCATTAAAAACAAATTTTGTAAAAAAACAATACTTGTGAAATGTTAAAAGTGACAATATAGTGATTGAAAAATGCTGCCTTATATGCCCATCATTCAAACATACAACAGGCATTCAGATGGTGTGGAAGTAAACTGATTGCAAGAGATTCTTATGGAACTCATGATTGCACAATCCCACTTCAAAATCAGGTTATGAAGATGACTGTACTGTTAGTAACAAACACCACAGTGCAAGTTTGATTTTGAATATAAAAAAAAACCTTATAAGAGATTACTACATGCTGTTTGTAGGTGTTGGGGTCCTAATAAGACTATTCAAGTATGCTAATCATGCCAAGATACAAATGGCATTCTGGTTAATCAGTGATGAGGATGGATTTGAATTGTATAGGTTAATGTCACACATATAAAAGAGTATTTCCCTTCCACAGTGAGCAATAGGGTTGATTCAATAGGCCATTGCTCTAACCCTAAGAGGTGTGAATGGGCTATTGTATTTGTTAGTTTCAGGTGACCTTCCACTTTCTATTTTGAGAACAGATACTGAAAGGCCTTTTTGGGAGATTTTCTGTTAAAAATGCATTCATCGGTGCTGCAGACTAAGCACAAAAATCCCTTTTGTATTGTGATCATCCAAGAAACTCGACAACCAATTCAGGTAGAAAGCAAAAAGCTGTTACATACAAAATATAAAAACAATTTATGCTTACCTGATAAAATAATTTCTTTCATGGTGGTGAGGGTCCATGATCCATTACTCCTGGGAATTACTCTTCCCTACCACTAAGAGGAGACAAAGATTCCCAAATCCCAGGAACTCTATAAAAAACCCTCCTACCTAACAGGAAACTCGGTCTGATGTATAGCCAAGCCTAAGAGGTAGGAAAAGAATCAAGAGCAAATAGGAGAAGGGGGGAAATTAATAAATTAATTTATCGGGTAAGAATACATTATGTTTTCTTTCATACAGGTGGTTAGAGTCGACAATCCATTACTGCTGGGAACTAATACCCAAGCAGGAAGTCCACAAGTAATGAAACAAAGGGTGGTATCTAAGAATTTCACTCAAAAAAGTGCAAAAACCAACAGGCATAGGCTCAAAAAGAGAAGCCTGCAAAAGCCTCAAAACCAAAATAAAACCCCAAAAAGGAGAAATTTGGTTTAACAATAGATGTAACACTAGCTAAAGCTAGAACAAAGGTATGAATATCTGAAAGGTTAGCAATGTTCCAGAGCTGAAATATGACCCTTCAAAGAAAAAAATGAACTGGCAGATAAACCATTATCAAAACCATCCTGCAAAAAAATCCTTGGAATTCTGAAAAGAATGCCAGGGGGAAAAAATCATGATCCTTATTTTAAGAAATAAAGGGCCTCTAAACCTTATAATAAAATTTCCTAAATACAGGCTCACAAACCTGTATCAGAGACTCAATAACAGAACCAGAGAGCCCCCTCTGCTTAAGAATTGGGGTAAAAGAGGCTGTCCCTAGGTGGTAACTTGCATAGAACAAGCTACTGAGATATTTATTCCTGGTAGAGCGCTTCTCTTTCTGTATGCATTTGTCTTATGACCCTTTGGGTGGTCTCCCTAAGGATGATGGGGGGAAACAGATGTGGCCTCCTTGCCCAATGTGCTTAGAGAAATATGGCTGCACCTCACTGGCAAGGCCCACTAAAAGGACGAAACGATCGCCTGGGGTTGTCATGTTGCCTAGTTTTTTGGGGCTAGACTGACATTACTAGGCAGGATCAGGCTGATTTACTTCAAGGGATATTAAAAACTCGTTTTCTTTCAGGATTCAGATAGAGCACTCAATTTTAAGCAGTTTTCTAATTAACTCCTAATACCAATTTTTCTTCGTTCTCTTGCTATCTTTATTTGAAAAAGAAGGCGTCTAAGCTAAGGAGACAGCCAATTGTTGGTTCAGTACCCTGGACAGCACTTGTTTATTGCTGGGTGCATTTAGCCAGCAATCAGCAAGCACAACCCTGCTGGGAACCGAAAATGGGCCAGCTTCTAAACCTACATTCTTGATTTTCAAATAAAGATAGCAAGAGCATGTAGAAAATTTGATAATAGGAGTAAATTAGGCCTAGATTTAGAGTTGGGCGGTAGCCGTGAAAACCAGCGTTAGAGGCTCCTAACGCTGGTTTTGGGCTACCGCCGGTATTTGGAGTCAGTCAGGAAAGGGTCTAACGCTCACTTTCCAGCCGTGACTTTTCCATACCGCAGATCTCCTTACGTCATTTGCATATCCTATCTTTTCAATGGGATCTTTCTAACGCCGGTATTTAGAGTCGTGGCTGAAGTGAGCGTTAGAATTCTAACGACAAAACTCCAGCCGCAGAAAAAAAGTCAGTAGTCAAGAGCTTTCTGGGCTAACGCCGGTTTATAAAGCTCTTAACTACTGTGCTCTAAAGTACACTAACACCCATAAACTACCTATGTACCCCTAAACCGAGGTCCCCCCCACATCGCCGCCACTCGATAAAAATTTTTTAACCCCTAATCTGCCGACCGCCACCTACGTTATCCTTATGTACCCCTAATCTGCTGCCCCTAACACCGCCGACCCCATATTATATTTATTAACCCCTAATCTGCCCCCCTCAATGTCGCCTCCACCTGCCTACACTTATTAACCCCTAATCTGCCGAGCGGACCGCACCGCTACTATAATAAAGTTATTAACCCCTAATCCGCCTCACTCCCGCCTCAATAACCCTATAATAAATAGTATTAACCCCTAATCTGCCCTCCCTAACATCACCGACACCTAACTTCAATTATTAACCCCTAATCTGCCGAGCGGACCGCACCGCTACTATAATAAAGTTATTAACCCCTAATCCGCCTCACTCCCGCCTCAATAACCCTATAATAAATAGTATTAACCCCTAATCTGCCCTCCCTAACATCGCCGACACCTAACTTCAATTATTAACCCCTAATCTGCCGACCGAATCTCGCCGCTACTGTAATAAATGGATTAACCCCTAAAGCTAAGTCTAACCCTAACACTAACACCCCCTAAATTAAATATAATTTAAATCTAACGAAATAAATTAACTCTTATTAAATAAATTATTCCTATTTAAAGCTAAATACTTACCTGTAAAATAAACCCTAATATAGCTACAATATAAATTATAATTATATTATAGCTATTTTAGGATTTATATTTATTTTACAGGTAACTTTGTATTTATTTTAACCAGGTACAATAGCTATTAAATAGTTAAGAACTATTTAATAGCTAAAATAGTTAAAATAATTACAAAATTACCTGTAAAATAAATCCTAACCTAAGTTACAATTAAATCTAACACTACACGATCAATAAATTAATTAAATAAAATACCTACAATTACCTACAATTAAACCTAACACTACACTATCAATAAATTAATTAAATACAATATCTACAAATAAATACAATGAAATAAACTAACTAAAGTACAAAAATTAAATGAGAACTAAGTTACAAAAAATAAAAAAATATTTACAAACATTAGAAAAATATTACAACAATTTTAAACTAATTACACCTACTCTAAGCCCCCTAATAAAATAACAAAGCCCCCCAAAATAAAAAAAATGCCCTACCCTATTCTAAATTTAAAAAGTTCAAAGCTCTTTCACCTTACCAGCCCTGAACAGGGCCCTTTGCGGGGCATGCCCCAAAGAATTAAGCTCTTTTGCCTGTAAAAAAAACACATACAATACCCCCCCAACATTACAACCCACCACCCACATACCCCTAATCTAACCCAAACCCCCCTTAAATAAACCTAACACTAAGCCCCTGAAGATCTTCCTACCTTATCTTCACCTCGCCGGGTATCACACCGATCCGTCCTGGCTCCAAAATCTTCATCCAAGCCCAAGCGGGGGCTAGACATCCATCATCCGATGGCTGAAGAAGTCCAGAAGAGGGTCCAAAGTCTTCATCCTATCCGGGAAGAAGAGTAGATCCGGACCGGCAACCATCTTCTTCCAAGCGGCATCTTCTATCTTCATCCGATGAGGACCGGCTCCATCTTGAAGACCTCCACCGCGGACCCATCTTCTTCTTCCGACGACTTCCCGACGAATGACGGTTCCTTTAAGGGACGTCATCCAAGATGGCGTCCCTCGAATTCCGATTGGCTTATAGGATTCTATCAGCCAATCAGAATTAAGGTAGGAAAATTCTGATTGGCTGATGGAATCAGCCAATCAGAATCAAGTTCAATCCGATTGGCTGATCCGATCAGCCAATCAGATTGAGCTCGCATTCTATTGGCTGTTCCGATCAGCCAATAGAATGCGAGCTCAATCTGATTGGCTGATCAGATTGAAAATATGCAGGGGTCAGCGATAGCGGGGGCGGCAGATTAGGGGTTAATAAGTGTAAGGTTAGGGGTGTTTAGACTCGGGGTACATGTTAGAGTGTTAGGTGCAGACGTAGGAAGTGTTTCCCCATAGACAACAATGGGGCTGCGTTAAGAGCTGAACGCGGCTTTTTTGCAGGTGTTAGGTTTTTTTTCAGCTCAAATGGCCCCATTGTTTTCTATGGGGATATCGTGCACGAGCACGTTTTTGAAGCTGGCCACGTCCGTAAGCACCGCTGGTATCTAGAGTTGCAGTGGCGTTAAATTATGCTCTACGCTCCCTTTTTGGAGCCTAACGCACTGAAAACCCAGCCATTCTGTGAACTCTAAATACCAGCGGTAAAAAAGCACGCGTAGCTAACGCACCCCTTTGGCCGCAGAACTCTAAATCTAGGCGTTAGAAAGTTACTTAAAATTGAATGCTCTATCTGAATTATGGAAGAAAAAATGTGGGTTCAGTGTCCCTTTCAGGAAAGTTTTCCTCTGTGAAAAGCACAATTTGGCTGAAAGATTCTGCTCCTGGGTGGTAACTCACCATAGAACAAGATACTGAGCTATTGTTCGTTCCTGGTTGAGCGTTTCTCTTTCTGTATGAACTACCTAAGCTACCACAAACGCTGCTTGAGGATCTATGGACCTCATACAGTACTTGGAATGTCAGAGAACGAAATAAAAGTCCATCAGATCCAAACATTCACTATCTGCTAAAAGATATCCAGATGAAGAGACCACTCTCCTGGACTAACAACTGATTAAAAACGGTTTCCCAGTTCTTCACTTCAGGAATATGAATAGCAGAAATTAAATAATAATTAACTTCTGCTCAGGAAAGAATTCATGATACTTCCCTCAGGGCCAGGTAACTGAGTTCCCCCTTGATGATTGACATATGCTACTGCTGTATGCTGAAGAAAACAGTTTGATGGTGAGAGAATCTGCTAAATAAAGAGACTAAATTTGAACCAAAATATCATCCAGAAAAGGAAACACTGCAATACCCTGAGTTCTGATTACAGACAAGGGTACCCAAAACCTGGTAACATAGTCTGCTAGCTGACCAAACAGTAGAACAACAAATTAAAAATGCAGAAAGGCGGGGGCGGAGCCTATAGCTGTTGCGGCAGGACGTGTTTGTTGGGAGCTCCTGCATTTAATCTACATTTAAGCTGTATTTAAGGACTTATTTCAACTTTTATTTCTACTTTTCTTGCTGAGGAACCCAAGATAAGCAATCTTTTATTATTTGAGAGAGATTCAGGAATCTACGACATTTCTCGGACCTGCCTATGCTCCTCAGCTTACTCCACTACAACTAGCCACGAGGTTGAGAGGCCTCTTCTGTCTGACTGTTAGTGCTGTAGGGGCTTCCGCACTAATACCCCCCCAGGTCACTGAGTTACCAAACCAGTTTATATATAGCTGGATAATTATTTTTGTGTTACCAAAGCTGTTGCAGACTGCCACCTCATATACAGCCATTACAATCAAGCAATCCTGAAAGCTGCGATCTGATAGTAAGTGGAGACGTGCCAAGGAAACTATAATGAGGGCTGTGGACGGGTGGGAATCTGAGATGCGATCTCTCCTCAAGTCTCACTTTGAAGAGCTGGAACTGGAATTGGGCCAAATGCTGGGGCTGCTGATTTCCCCGGGGCCTCTACATACGCCAGGTTTACTAAAGGAGACTGAACCAGAAGGGGAACTGACAGTTGCGCCAGCGTTGAGCGCTTTGTCAAAGATGGCAGCTACAGCAGCCCTCCACCATGAGACTAACGTCCCCCACTCACTCGGGTACTATAGCTTTGCGGCCAAAACAGTCTATGGGCCGCACAAAGTCCTTGGGCGAGAGGTGCCGATCACTGGCTACAAGCCAATACCTGGCGGCTGCCAGACATAAGAAGCTATCGGCGCGGAAACCAGAGTGGACAGAAGGTGAATTGGATCTGCCTAAGACGGAACCCGCTTGCTCTGTGTTGAGTGCCACCACGATCAAGGCGCTAAAACTGTTTGCTACTCACCATCGCCTTTCCCCAGAGAGAGAGGGATCGAGAGGCCAAGCAGCAGGTCTGGACACACTTAAGGGAGCTTTTCCTCTTCCTTCTGCCTTCCTACCCACCTATTGCAGTGGCCGGACTTTTGATCCAGGGGGCTCTCAGATGTGTTGGAAACCGCGGCTAGCTGAAAGGGACGCTGTGCGGTATAGACATTTCCACAACAGTTGAGAACATGTAGAGCAGGTCCTTACCTCTGCAGGGCCCGAGGTTGGTTAAAGGTCTTTGTCACACAAGCCAAGTTCGGACCTTTGATCTATGTACACCAGAACAGTGCATTAGCTTTGTTTCAGAAAACTGGCATTTGAAGTTGCACAATATGTATGATTACCCTCCTTTACTTTTCTTTTTGGCCCCTGGCAAGTATTATTATTTGAACCCTCCGTATAACTTGGGCCTACTGTTTCTTAAATTTGAGCCCCTATAGTTTATTTATGAGGTAGCACTCTGTACTCTATTAGCCTAATGTTGTCACTATTATAGCTGTGAGTGTATGCTGGGGATTTCCAAGCTCATGGCCTAAGCTCCTCGATACATACTGTTTTGTCTTACAAGGGTCACATTTCGTACACTATACACTTTCTGCTCTTATGGTATGATATACCTCTACTCTACCCTATAAATCCATTGAAAGCTCCTATGTCAACTTTTAAAGTGCCTTTAAATAACACTTAGTTATTGAGGATGAGGTTTCATGTTCAGACTGTCGTTTATATTACCATATGCCCTGGGGACGTTGCCTGTGGATTTATGCAGTTCATCCCATCCTCCATCAAAGCTGAGGGTTACAGTTATACATATATCATAGTTGTTAAGAATGTGCATAGCATTTGTCCCTAAATTGGTGTGGCAGTTATATTAGTGTTCTGGGGGACTCTATATTCATCCTTAGCTACCCCAAACCCTAGATGAGTAAGTAATAAAATGTATGCTTACATATTAGGTAATATAACAAGTTGACTCAGCTCCTACACCTCCATAGCGTTTCATATAACCAAACCTTGCCTTAATGTTTTTCCTGGTTTCAACCTCATATTGAGATCATTTGAATGGCCCCTATAAACATATATGCCTAGTCCAAGCCTGTTGGGAGGTAGGTGCAGCACTAATAAGGTCTCCCTGGGGTGTTAGGCCTGGATCGCCGAGCCTATGGTTTATAGTTTTCTACTGTTATTGCAGAGCCAGCACAGCTTGAGTTTGCATGAGAGGACATATAATGTAGATAGGTACATTACAGAGTTTTTTTGTCCAATCATATATTTTTAGCATATATCAAGTCTGCAACGACTATGCAAGTTAATAAGTTTCATTTGGGGTCCAAAAGTGGCCCATTTTGTTATTTTATTTCTCCCCCCCTAAAAATGCCCCCTTAGCTTTACATTCTCTTTCAGGAGGTCCAAGAGTGGCCTCTATATTTTTCTTTTTTTTTTCTTCTGGCTGAGGGACATCACTTTATCTATCAATATAACTTATTTTAGGGGGACAATCCTTAATTGAAAATCTGAGGTTAACTCTTTTTCTTATTTTCCTTCCTTAATTGGGCGATTATTTGTATGTTTATCTCAATCTTTAAATTGTATATTGTCTTGTGATTCTCATATGTATATGTCATTGAGATGCTACTTGCCTGTATCATTTTTTTTTTATAGCCTCAATAAAAAAATAAAAAAAAAAAAGTAATAAAAAAAAATGCAGAAAGGCAAACCTAGGAAACTGATAAACATCCCATAAAACTATCATAGACACAAACACAACTTGCAAAATAAAAAAAGGCAGAAAAATCCAAATAATCACTATTTAGAAAATAAACCCTGAAAGATTAGTTCAAAGCCTTTAGATCCAGAATTGGTCTGAAAATACCTTTCTAAAAAAGGAATAAAGAAGAGGTTAGAATAAAACCCCATTCCCTGTACCAACAAAGGAACAGGAACAATCACTCCCATAAATTCTAGATCCCAAACTGACTAAAAAAAGGCCTGAGCCTTCACAGGAATTCACAAAATATAGGACAGAAAAAAACCTTCCTATGAAGGCCACATTCTGAAACCTATTCATTAATCCAGGGAGACTATATTAAAAACCCAGGGAACCTGAACAGACTAAAACCAAACTTCCCAAAAGAAGCTTAACCTGCCCACAGCCAGAGTTTCTGGAACAAGAGCCATGTTCCAGTTAGAACTTGGCTTCCAGACAGAACCAGAGGAACCAGCTTCTAAGAGAATAAATCTGATTTATTCCCTCTTCTGAGGAAAGGAACAAAAATGATTATTAAAATGTACCCCTGGATTTCTAGTACTGAGCCACTTTACCTTCCATCACATTAAAGATAATAGAATCCAAACCAGAGCCAAATAATATATTTCCCTGAAAAGAAACAGATAAAAGTCTAGATTTAGAAACCATATCATCAGACAACCAAAAAATTCCTAGAAAGTACTACCAAAGACATGCTTTAACAAAACGCTAAGCACATTTGCCAAAAAGGTTTAAAAACTCTTTACTAACAGAATTGTCAGAAAACTTTCCACTAAGATTATCAATCCAAAAGAAAGAAGTAGCAGCCATATCAGTCAAATATACTACAGATCTAAAAAGTTAATCTCCTTCAAAAGCACACTTTTGGAAGGATCCTAACTCCCAAATTTAACATTGGAAGATGAAAAACAATATATTTTCTTAAAACTTGCAGAAGGATTAAAAAGAAATAGCTGGCTAAAACCAATCCCTGGAATAATCTCAGAGACCACATCAAGGATAGGAAATATATCAGGGGATTTACCCATACGGATAAAAACAGAATTTAAGGGGGATGTTTCTGGGCATCAGCCAAGATGGCTGAATTACTTCAAAGCTGAGATGACAAACTGGTTAATCCACTGTATGTCAGCAGATAGTGACACCATCAAGCCTTGAATTATACAGATCATGATAGAGCTACATTTGTTGTTTAATGTGACTTAAATAAAGTAACGTAATGGCAAGAGCAGCAGCGCAAGTATGTCTGTGGTGTTTGCCTAACCCCCCCCCCCCCCCCATAATTTTACCATGGAGGATATTACTTAATGCTGCATGCCCCATTAGCAGAGTTTGAAGCCGCAGTGCTTGCAGAATTTGGCTGCTTGCTGCAGGTTTTTCAGTCTGGGAGAAAGCAGGAATCTGCTTCTATGCAATCAGCTATAGCAGAAGAAACACCTATAGAGCGGCAGAGGTTTATGGATTGTTACAAGAATCCAACATGAGAAGACCCTGTTCCGAAGCTAAATGTGAGTCAGGATATGTCATCTACTTTGTTGCCCTTTACCTCAAGTGCTGCGGCTGACCCTTGGCAGCAGGACACAGTTGTGAGTGGTCGGATGGAATATTTGGCAGACATGTGGGGTAACCCACAAAATAATCCGGCAGTCCAGATTACCTTGTTGAGGTCAGTAGTGAAGGGCCCTAGCTACAGGATCACTAATCTACAGCTACATGATTGGTCTGTAACTTTGTAAGATTTTGCCAAGTTCTCTTCCAGATCATTGGGACATGGCACATCAGCTCCCCTATTGGAGACGTATCTCACCGAGATCCATGGGACTGACTTCTATTACTGGATGGAATCTTCTGCTGCTTTACTGGGGACAAAAGTTCTGGATAGCTGGTGTGTGCTAGGCTACCCTATAGTATTCACACAAGAATCCGTTATTTTACCTTTGCTGTTGCCTTCTGGATCTGTATGTTAACCTTGCTTAATAGTTAAAACATTTTATGGAGACTCTAGGGTCTGACACTATAAGTCCAGTGTTGTGTATTTATGTTCTCTACCCAGTCTCCATATGCAATATCTCTGCAGTATTAACAAACGCTATTAAGTGCAAATAAGCCAATTTTCCATTATATTAATATATCCGTTTACTTAAATGTTACAAGTGGAAACTGAGGTGAGTTTAGATGTTAATTATTTCACCTCAGTGTTTATATTGATCATATTTTATACTCCTATTTGAAATAAACCTTTTTTTCTCTAATCCTTCTATTTAGGGGTCTATAATCATTGCTTTTCTTATAAGGCAGGGCAGCAGCTTACAGTGCCTTGCAAAAGTATTCACCCCCTTTTTGTTACATTACAACCTGGAATTAAAATGGATTTTTATTTGGATTAAGTGCAATGGACATATACAAAATAGTCCAAAATGGTGAAGTGAAATTAAGTAAATAACTTGTTTCAAAAAAATTATAAAAAATAAAAAAATTGGAAAATGGTGCATATGTATTCACCCCGTTTGCTATGAAGCACCTAAATAAGATCTGGTGCAACCAATTACCTTCAGAAGTCCCACAATTAGTTAAAGTATACATGTGTGCAATCTAAGTGTTGCATGATCTCAGTATATATACACCTCTTCTGAAAGGCCCCAGAGTAGGCAACACCCTTGAGCAAACGGCACCATGAAGACCAAGGAGCTCTCCAAACAGGTCAGGGACAAAGTTGTGGAAAAGATAAGATCAGGGTTGGGTTATAAAAAAAATATCCACAACTTTGAACATCCTACGGAGCACCATTAAATCCATTATTAAAAAATGAAAAGAATATGGCACCACAACAAACTTGCCAAGAGGGCCGCCCACCAAAACTCACGGACCAGGCAAGGAGGGCATCTATTAAAAGGGCAACAAAAAGACCAAAGATAACCCTAAGGGAGCTGCAAAGCTCCACAGCAGAGATTGGTGTATCTGTCCATAGGACCACTTTAAGCCATACACTACACAGAGCTGGGCTTTATGGAAGTGTGGCCAGAAAACAAGCCATTGCATAAATAAACGAAATAGGCAACCATGTTTGCAGTTTGCAAAAGGCATGTGGGAGACTCCCCAAACATATGGAAGAAGGTACACTGGTCAGATGAGACTAAAATTGAGCTTTTTGGCCTTCAAGCATAATGCTATGTCTGGCACAAACTCATCACCTCTCATCATCCCAAGAACACCATCCCTACAGTGAAGCATGGAGGTGGCAGCATCATGCTGTAGGGATGTTTTTCATCGGCAGGGACTGGTAAACTAGGCAGAATTGAAGGAATGATGGATGGCCATAAATTCAGGGAGATTCTTGAGGGAAACCTGTTTCAGTCTTCCAGAGATTTGTAACTGGGATGGAGGTTCACCTTCTGGCATGACAATAACCCAACACTCGAGTGGTTTAAGTGGTAACATGTATATATGTCTTGGAATGGCCTAGTCAAAGCACAGAACTCAACCCAATTGAGAATCTGTGGCATAACTTAAATTTGGATGTGTTCCGCTGGTGTACAGCTATCTTTAAGTAGCTGGAGAAGTTTTGCCTTGAAGAATGGACAAAAATCCCAGTGGCTAGATGTGCCAAGCTTACAGAAGCTTGCAGCTGAAATTGCTGCAAAAAGTGGCTCTACAATGTATTGACTTTGGGGGGGTGAATAGTTATGCATGATCACGTTTTCTGGGGGGGGGGGGGTTGTCTTATTTCTTGTTTGTATCACAATAAAAAATATTTTGCATCTTCAAAGTGGTAGGCATGTTGTGTAAATCAAATTATACAAACCCCCCAAAAATCAATTTTATTTCCAGGTTGTAATGCAACAAAAAAGGAAAAACAAAATGTATGCTTACCTGATAAATTTCTTTCTTTCCAGGCATGGAGAGTCCACAATGTCATTCCAATTACTAGTGGGATATTCAACTCCTGGCCAGCAGGAGGAGGCAAAGAGCACCCCAGCAAAGCTGTTAAGTATAACTTCCCTACCCATAATCCCCATTCATTCAGCCAAAGGAAAATGGAAAAAAGAAGCACAAGGGTATAGAGGTGCCTGAGGTTTACTAAAAAAAACCTGCTGAATTATAGTTTTAAAAAGAGGGAGGGGGTTGTGGACTCCCCATACCCGGAAATAATTTTTATTTTTTTAACAGGTAAGCATAAATATTGTTTTCGTTCCTATGACATGGAGAGACCACAATGTCATTCCAATTACTAGTGGGAACCAATACCCAAGCTAGAGGACACAGAATTAAAAGGGAGGGAGAACAAGGCAGGAGGACCTAAACAGAAGGCACCACCGCTTGAAGAACCTTTCTCCCAAAGGAGGCCTCTGCCGAGGCAAAAGTATCACATTTGTAGAATTTGGAAAAAGTATGCAGAGGACTATGTTGCCACCTTGCAAATCTGTTCCACAGAATCTTCATTTTTGAAATCCCAAGATGAAGAGACAGCCCCAGTTGAATGAGCCGTAATTCTCTCAGGAGGCTGCTGTCCAGCTGTCTCATAAGTAAAACGAATCATACTTCTTAACCAGAGGGAAAAGGTAGTAGAAGTGGCCTTATTACCCTTACGCTTTCTAGAGAAAACAAACAAGGCAGAAGACTGCCGAAAATCTTTAGTAGCTTGTAGGTAAAATTTTAGAGAATGCACAACATCCAAGTTAAGCAAAAGACGTTCCTTATGAGAAGAAGGATTAGGACAAAAAGAAGGAACCACTTTCTCCTGATTAATGTTTCGATCCGACACCACCTTAGGGAGAAAACCCAATTTAGTACGAAGGACCGCCTTATCTGCATGAAAAATAAGGTAAGGGAAATCACACTGCAGAGCTGAAAGCTCAGAAACTCTGAGCGGAAGAAATAGCAAGAAACAAAACCTTCCAAGATAATTTTATATCAACATTCATTGGCTCAAACGGACCCTGCTACAAAAATTTAAGAACAAGGTTAAGACTCCAAGGAGGAGCAACAGGTTTAAATACAGGCCTGATTCTGACCAGGGCCTGAACAAAAGCTTAGACATCTGTCAAATCAGCCAGGCGTCTGTGCAAAAGAATAGACAGAGCAGATATCTGACCATTCAGACTACTGACTGACAACCCTTTCTCCAGACCCTCCTGAAGAAAGAATAACATTCGGGGAATCCTCACCCGGCTCCAGGAGAAATCCTTAGATTGGCACCAATAAAAAGGTATTTACGCCATACCTTATGGTAAATCCTGCGATAACAGGCTTACGAGCCTGGAGCATGGTATCAATAACCGGCTCAGAAAAACCATGCCTAGATAAAACTAGGCGTTCAATCTCCAAGCAGTCAGCCTGGAGCATGGTATCAATAACCGGCTCAGAAAAACCATGCCTAGATAAAACTAGGCGTTCAATCTCCAAGCAGTCAGCTTCAGAGAATCCAGGTTTGGATGGAGGAATGGACCCTGAATTAGAAGGTCCTTTCTGAGAGGTAACCTCCAAGGAGGAAGAGATGACATCCTCACCAGATCCGCGAACCAGATCCTGCGAGGCCATGCAGGAGCTATTAGAATTACCAATGCTCTCTCCTATTTGATAAGAACAATGACTCGTGGAAGGAGAGCAAACGGAGATAACAGGTATGCCAGAGAGAATAACCAAGGAACCGCTAGAGCATTTATCAGAGTGGCCTGAGGATCTCTTGACCTTGAACCATAGTTTGGAAGCTTGGTGTTTTGACAAGACGCCATCAGATGCAACTCTGAAACCCCCACCTGAGGGTTATCTGAGAGAACACTTCCGGATGGAGAGCCCACTCCCCGGGATGAAAAGTCTGTCTGCTCAGAAAATCCGCCTCCCAGTTGTCCACTCCTGGAATGTGGATGGCAGATAGACAATTGTGAGCTTCTGCCCACTACAGAATGGTCCCCTCCTTCATAACCAAAGAACTCAGAGTTCCTCCCTAGTGGTTGATTTAAACCACTGAGGTGATGTTGTCCGACTGGAATCTGATAAACCGGACTAAAGATAATTGAGGCCAAGCAAGGCATTGAAGATTGCTCTCAACTCCAGTGATCTTCTACCGGACCTGAAAGAGAACTTGAAACAGAAAACTACCTGAAAGGGAACTACAAAACAGACGAAAATGATGATATCTACAGAAATTTTATATTTTAAAACAAACTTATAGTTTCTAATATAATTAATATTGTTTTTTATGTTCTTTTAGATGTTTATTTTAAATTTACAATTGAAATTTTGAATCAGGTGTAAACCTGCTCTCCTCCAATGGGGAAGCAGGTAGCGTAACTGACAATGGGGAAGCAGGTAGCGTAATTTAAAGGCCGCCTGTGCAGCGGAAAGGTATGCTTTGGTTTGTAAAGCACTTGTATTGCTCTTGAGAAAGACGGCTGGGACCGTTGAAACGCTTTTGCGTTGAGCCAAATAAAGACAAACTGTGATATTGTCTTTTCATATTGGGAAGGAGCCGGTAACCTGCAATATACACTGTGAGTAGATATTCACCTTTGTATGGTGTATTGTCTGATATTTCAGCACCACTATTTTGCACCTAGAGTTATACAACCGAGGAAGGAAAGGAAGATACCAACGACTGATACAAGCTGAACCAGCGCCTCCAGCTAACACACCCAATCTGAAAAGAGGTGGGCTTCAAGGTCTAAGAAATTAGCATATGAACCTCAACTAAGAATACCAAGAGAACAAAGCAAAATTGGTGATAAAAGTAAATTGGAAAATTGTTTAAAATTACATGCTCTATCTGAATCATGAAAGTTTATTTTGGCCTAGACTGTCCCTTTAAGTCTCTCTTACTGTCATATATATATATATATAAATATATGTATATATATATATATATATATATATATATATATATAGTGCCTGTAGATTATTGACCCAGTTGCCAATAAAGTTGCCCCTAAATGTGCCCTTAACCAAATAAGGATAAACTAAGTTCCAAAAGAGATCCACTTGAGGGTTAACCTCAAAAGTGCTGTCCTTCAGTACCTAGAAAGCAAAGGCACTTACCTGTGGATACAGCTGCAGGGCAGATAACAGCTACTAAGGGGTGACTGGTACTCCACTGCTTGTCAGGGACCTGTAGTAAAAGAAAGAACAGGGGGCGTGTCTTAGCAGCCGCCATGACAAGTCACAAAAATAGAAGCTCTACATAAATTTGAGATAATTTGTTGGATACCGTTCTATATAACTATTTTCCCCTTGCTAAGAAAGCATAATCTGACAGAGGAAGATCAGCTGAATTGAATGCTACCAAATGGAACCATCTTTTCTACTGCTATAAACTTATAAATCTACAAGAAGAGCGTATCTCATATGGCGGACTAGAAATATCATCAACAACGCCCCCCCCCCCTCCGACTCTCAGGGGGCAGCAGGTATAATACGCTCTGGGTCTGTGTCTTCGCTGGGGGCTATCTAGAATGCTACCCACATCGCAGCTAACACTGGTATTGGAGGAGAGAGGGCCTAATAGGGCACCACATGGAGGCTTTGGAAGCCATGGACACATAGGAGCGCACATTAACGAGCGCGATCACAATGCTATGAACAGCTTCAGAAGGATCTTAATTTGCTACTCTTTGCAGCTGCGGCTCACCATGCTACTTCCTTTCCGGAATCTACTGAGCACTACCATTCATAAGACATGGACACCCTTAACTTGGAACCGCTGGTAAAGTCAGAATGTCCTTCCACTCAACACTTCCCAGCCCATGGCATAGCCGCATCACCACGCCCTACTGCAGGCCCCACTGATCTGGAGAGGAGGGAGGCTGGTCTGTCTAGTACATTAGTGAGATCAAGCTTCGATGCGAAGAAACCAGGTAAAAAATTGCATCTTAGACCCCTAGTCTTGAAGGACTGTGGACAGCAAGATATCTTCGCAAACTTTAATACTGAGGGCAATGATTTTAGACTGCCGGTGAAGGGGAGGCATTCCCACATTTTAAAGACTGAGCACTTAATTACCCCAAGAGAGCCTGATTGCAAAGAATATCCCTCACTACATAACTACCTGAGAGCTAAAGCAAGTTTGATTCCTCAGTTGGACACGTTTTTTAAATGCATCAGACTGGGTGTCGGATAATACCGTTCACACTAAATTGAGGTTCCCATGTTGATATACCTAACATTCTCCTCTTATATATAGCTTAGACTCACTCTCATCCTCCCCCCCTCAAAGTTTTTGTACACAACTCTACTGCATATATCTAAGTTGTGAATATTATTGCTTTATTTTCCCTTTTTTCTGTTACAATAGGTTTCTGTTTTATCATACAAATTAATAGGGTTAACCATTGCTTTATATAACAAACCTCTATACTCTACCGCTACCAAGGTTGAAGTATGAAGACAGGGGCATACAAATTGTACGTAGTTCTAAGTTAGTCTATAATATGATTCTGCTTTAGTACAGACATCAAATGGGGCTACATACATACATATATATATATATATATATACACACACACACATATAACATAATTTATGTAAGAACTTACCTGATAAATTCATTTCTTTCATATTAGCAAGAGTCCATGAGCTAGTGACGTATGGGATATACATTCCTACCAGGAGGGGCAAAGTTTCCCAAACCTTAAAATGCCTATAAATACACCCCTCACCACGCCCACAATTCAGTTTAACGAATAGCCAAGAAGTGGGGTGATAAGAAAGGAGCGAAAGCATCAAAAATAAGGAATTGGAATAATTGTGCTTTATACAAAAAAATCATAACCACCACAAAAAGGGTGGGCCTCATGGACTCTTGCTAATATGAAAGAAATGAATTTATCAGGTAAGTTCTTACATAAATTATGTTTTCTTTCATGTAATTAGCAAGAGTCCATGAGCTAGTGACGTATGAGATAGCAGATACCCAAGATGTGGAACTTCCACGCAAGAGTCACTAGAGAGGGAGGGATAAAATAAAGACAGCCAATTCCGCTGAAAAATTAATCCACTACCCAAATCAAAAGTTTCAATTTTTATAATGAAAAAAACTGAAGTTATAAGCAGAAGAATCAAACTGAAACAGCTACCTAAAGTACTATTCTACCAAAAACTGCTTCTGAAGAAGAGAAAACATCAAAATGGTAGAATTTAGTAAAAGTATGCAAAGAAGACCAAGTTGTTGCTTTGCAAATCTGATTAACAGAAGCTTCATTCTTAAAAGTCCAGGAAGTAGAAACTGACCTAATAGAATGAGCCGTAATCCTCTGAGGCGGGAATTAACCCGACTCCAAATAAGCAAGATGAATCAAAAAGCTTTAACCAAAATGCCAAAGAAATGACAGAAGCCTTCTGACCTTTCCTAAAACCAGAAAAGATAACAAATAGACTAGAAGTCTTTATGAAATCTGAATAGCTTCAACATAATTTCAAAACTCTTACCACATCCAAAGAATGTAAGAATCTCTCCAAAGAATTCTTAGTATTAGGACACAAGGAAGGGACAATAATTCCTCTACTAATGTTGTTAAAATTCACAACTTTAGGAAAAAATTGAAAAGAAGACAGCAAAACCACCTTATCCTGATGAAAAATCAGAAAAAGGAGACTCACAAGAAAGAGCAGATAATTCAAAAACTGTTCTAGCTGAAGAGATGTCTAAAAGGAACAATACTTTCCATGAAAGTAATTTAAATGTCCAAAGAAAGCATATGCTCAAACGGAAGAGCCTGTAAAGCCCTCAGAACCAAATTAAGACTCCAAGGAGGAGAAATTGGCTTAAATGACAGACTTGATACGAACCAAAGCCTGAACAAAACAATGAATAACAGAAAGATTAGCAAATTTTTCTGTGAAAACGGCACAGAAAAAGCAGAGATTTGTCCTTGCAAGGAACTTGCAGACAAAACCCTTATCTAAACCATCCTGAAGAAACTATAAAATCCTAGGAATTCTAAAAGAATGCCAAGAGAATTTACGAAAAGAGCATCAAGAGATGTAAATCTTTCAAACTCGATAATAAATCTTACTAGACACAGATTTACGAGCCTGCAATATAGTATTAATCACTGAGTCAGAGAAACTTCTATGACTAAGTACTAAGCATTAAATCTCCATACCATCAAATTAATAATTTGAGTTCCTGATGGAAAAAATGAATGTTAAGATATAAGGTCTGGCCTTAATGGAAGTGACCAAGATTGGCAACTGGACATCCGAACAAGAACCATATACCAAAACCTGTGTGGCCATGCTGGAGCCACCAGCAACACAAAAGATTGCTCCCTGATGATTTTGAAAATCACTCTAAAAAGAAGAACCAGAGGCGAAAAAAATATAGGCAGATTGATAACTCCAAGGAAGTGTCAATGCATACACTGCTTCCGCCAGAGGATCCCCGGACCTGAATAGGCCCCTGGGAAGTTCCTTGTTTAGATGAGATGCCATCAGATCTATTTCTGGAAGCCCACACATCTGAACAATTTGAAAAAACACATCTGAGTAAAGAGACCATTCTCCCGGATGTAAAGCTTGATTGACAGAGATAATCCGCTTCCCAATTGTCTATACCTGGGAAATGGACCACAGAAATTATACAGGAGCTGGATTTAGCCCAAGCAAGTATCCAAGATACTTCTTTCACAGCCTAAGGACTGAGATTCCCACCCTGATGATTGACATATGCCACAGTTGTGACATTGTCTGTCTGAAAAACAATAAACGTCTCTTTCTTCAAAAAGAAGCCAAAACTGAAGAACTCTGAAAAATGCACGGAGTTCCAAAATATCGATTGGTAATCTCGCCTCCTGAGATTTCCAAACCCCTTGTGCTAACAGAGATCCCCAAACAGCCTCCCAACCTAAAAGACTTGCATCTGTAGTGATCATTGTCCAGGTTGAATGAACCGAAGAGACCCGTAGAACTATATGATGGTGATCTAACCACCAAATCAAGGATAGTTAAACATTGGGATTCAAAGATATAAAAAGTGATATCCTAGAATCCCTGCACCATTAATTCAGTATAAAAAACTGGAAAGGTTTCTTATGAAAATGAGCAAAGGGAATCGAATCCAATGCTGCAGCCATAATACCAAAAACTTCCATGCATATAGCAACTGAAGGAAATAATAGAGACTGAAGGTTCCGACAAACGGAACCCAATAAAATTGTCACTCGTCTGCTAGAGACAAAGACATTGACACAATCTATCTGGAAACCTAAAAAAAAAAAAAAGGTGACCCTTGTCTGAGGAATCAAGGAGCTTTTGATAAAAAAGATCCTCTAACCATGTCTTGAAGAAACAACAAAAGTTGAATCATATGAGATTCCGCAGAACGAAAAGACTGAGCCAGTACCACGAGACCGTCCAAATAAGGAAACACTGAGAACCTTGAAAAGATTCTTAGAGCTGTCGCTAGACCAGAAGGAAAAGCAACAAATTGGTAATGTTTGTCAAAAAAAGAGAATCTCAGAAAATGAAAATAATCTGAATGAAAACAGAAAATGAAGATATGCATCTATTGTATCTATTGTAAACAAATAATGCCATCACTGACCAAAAAGGCAGAATAGACCATATAAACACCATTCTAAAAGATGGTATACTTATATGACAATTCAAAAAGATTTTCTATCTTTGGGATAATGAATAGTTTTGAATAAATCCCCCAAACCCTGTTCCTAAAAAGGAACTGGTATAAATACCCCAGAAAACTCCAGGTCTGAGCAGCGCCTTGAGCCCCAACGGGTGACCAGCCGCGCTTCACAAGTACCCAATACATACAGGACTGAAACACACTTCAGGAAAGTGTGAGCCTTACTGGAATAGCTGGAATATGTTAGAGAAAAAAAATACTTCTCACAGACGGTTTTACTCTGAATCCTATTCTGTATCCAAATCTAAGAAGTTTGGACCGAATTGAACCAAACAAATTTTTTAAAAAAAGTCTTAACCTGCCCCTTACCAGCTAAGCTGGAATAAGAACTGCACCTACATGCAAATTTGGGGAGCTGACTTTGATTTTTTAAATGGATTAAATTGAATGAAGAAAACTTCCAATTATAAACATGTTACTTGGGGAAGAATTTAGAATTCCGTTCCTTAGTAAGAACAAAAACTAATAAAAGCTTAAAATTTAGCCTTAGAACTCAATCTTGAAGCCCAGAATAACAGTTGAAGAATTGAATCCAATTGTGAACCAAATAATTGATTACCTTGGAAAAAAAGAAATATGGAATTTAGAAATCAAATTAGCATTCCAAGATTGAAATCACAAAGTTCTTCTAGCTAAAATAGCTAAAGACATAGATTAAACCTCATTTGCGAAAATATCAAAAAAATGATGACACAAATGAAATTATTAGCATGTTGCTCAACTTAACAATGCTAAACAAATCATAATCCGATACTTGTTGCACTAAAGTATCCAACCAGAAAGTTAAAGCAGTTGCAACATCAGCAAAATAAATTACAGGTCTAAGATAAGTACCTGAAAATAAATAATTTTCCTTAAATAAGATACAAGTTTCCCAAGGAAAAAAAATAAATACTATTTGCTATAGGAATAGTAGTATGTTTAGCAAGAGTAGAGATAGCCCCATTAACTTGGGGGATCTTCCTCAAAACTTAAAGGGACACTGTACCCAAAAATTTTCTTTCGCGATTCAGATTGAGCATGAAATTTTAAGCAACTTTCTAATTTACTCCTATTATTAAATTTTCTTCTTTCTCTTGGTATCTTTATTTGAAATGCAAAAATGTAAGTTTAGATGCCGGCCCATTTTTGGTGAACAACCTGGGTTGTCCTTGCTGATTGGTGGATAAATTAATCCACCAATAAAAAAGTGCTGTCCAGAGTACTGAAACCAAAAAAAAAAACTTAGATGTCTTCTTTTTCAAATAATGATAGCAAGAGAACAAAGAAAAATTGATAATAGGAGTAAATTAGAAAGTCGCATAAAATTGCATGCTCTTCCTGAATTACAAAAGAATTTTTTTGGGTACAGTGTCCCTTTAAAACTAACTGCCGGCAAAGGATACAATTTAAAAACCTTAAAGAAGGAATAAAAGAAATTCCCGGCCTATTCCATTCCCTAGTAGTATCAGGAACTGGAAAAAAACATCTGAAGAAACCACAGAAGGTTAATAAGCAGAATTTAAATGTTAGCTAGTCTTAAAATCAAAAGAACTAGTTACTTCAATATCCAAAATAATCAACACCTTTTCAACAAAGAACGAATAAAAAAGTAGATTTGTTAGTGTCAATATCTGATTAAGAATATTCTGAATGAGAAAAAACACCATCAGAGAAGGATAATTCAGTATGTTGTTGGTCATTTAAAACTTTATGAGAAGTTTAAAAAAGAAATAAAAATGTTATTAGAAGGCGGGATAGCAGACAAAGCCTTTATAATAGAATCAGAAAAATATTCTTATAAATTCCTAAGTATATCTTGTACATAAGATGTAAAAAGAATAGCAATAGATAATGCATAAATACTAATGGACTCTGCATGTAAAGGTTTATCATAAAAAACTTTTACAAACCATAGCTAAAGATAAACATTCATAACATTAAAATAAATGAACTTAGCTTTGGTAGGACTGATATCAGTCATCAGGAATCCCTCAGTATTTTCTGATACAGGAACAGTTTTTGAAATATCTTGCAATATGTAATAGAAAAAACAACATATAAAGCAAAATTATCAAATTCCTTAAATGACAGTTTCAGGAATGGGAAAAAAAATGCAAAACAAACAAGCCTCTAGCAACCAGAAGCAACAAAAAAGCGAGACTGAAATAATGTGAAAAAAACTGGCGCCAAGTATGACGCCCACATTTTTTGGCGCCAAGTATGACGCCCACATTTATTGGCGCCAAGTATGACGCCCATATTTTTGCGAAAAAAACGTCTGTAACACACATGCGTCAAAAAATGACGCAACCACGTGAAAACTTGACAAAATTGTGCGTCAAAAAAGGTTGCGCCAAAAATGACGCAATAAATTGAAGCATTTTCTGCACCCGCGAGCCTAACAGCCCGCAAAAAAGTCAAATTGAAATTTTTAAGGTAAGAAAAAATATTTATTCATATGCATTTTCCCAAAAAAATGATACTGACAGTCTGAAAGAAGGAATACTGATTATCCTGAATCATGGCAAATATAAGTTTAAAACATATATTTAGAACTTTACATATAAAGTGCCCAACCATAGCTTAGAGTGTCATAAATAAAATAAGACTTACTTACCCTAAGACACTCATCTACATGTAGTAGATAGCCAAACCAGTACTGAAACGAGAATCAGTAGAGGTAATGGTATATAAGAGTATATCGTCGATCTGAAAAGGGAGGTAGAAGAAATCTCTACGACCGATAACAGAGAACCTATGAAATAGATCCCCTAGAGGAAGACCATGGTATTCAAATAGGCAATACTCTCTTCACATCCCTCTGACATTCACTGCACTCTGAGAGGAAAACCGGGCTTCAGCCTGCTGCGGAGCGCATATCAACGTAGAATCTAGCACAAACTTACTTCACCACCTCCATGGGAGGCAAAGTTTGTAAAACTAAATTGTGGGTGTGGTGAGGGGTGTATTTATAGGCATTTTAAGGTTTGGGAAACTTTGCCCCTCCTGGTAGGAATTTATATCCCATACGTCACTAGCTCATGGACTCTTGCTAATTACATGATAGAAATTATATATATATAGTTTAAATAGTGAGAGAGAAAAAGTTAATCCCCTGACCTGGAGGGCCCTGAAGAATCCCCACTGTGAATCTGCCTTAGGGGTGAAACACATATGCTGTTGGTAAAAAGGTTGTTTTTATTTTTGTTACTGCAGAAATTGAGATTGGACACTTTTCTATATGCAATACCCTCTGTTTGTTGAAAGACACTTGCTAATATGAAGGAGGATGGTAATTAAAGGGACATGAAACCCACATTTTTTCTTTCATGATTTAGAAAGAGAATGCAATTTTAAACATCTTTCTAATTTACTTCTATTATCTAATTTGTTTTATTATCTTGATATTCTTTGCTGAAAAGCATATCTAGATATGCTCAGTAGCTGCTGATTGGTTGCTGCACATAGAAGCCTTGTGTGATTGGCTCACCCTTGTGCATTGCTTTTTCTTCAACTAAGAATATCTAAAAAATGAAGCAAAATAAATAATAGAAGTAAATTGTAATCTTGTTTAAATTTGTATTCTCTATCTGAATCATGAAAGAAAGATTTTGGGTTTAGTGGCCCTTTAAGCATACACCTGTGCTGGAGGTGGGTGTAGCACAGCTACCTGAATGGTTCTGGAATTAGTCTGTGCAGCTCTAACACTTTGGAGATAAATCACTTGAAAGAAATAGGTGATAAAGTGCCCAGAGGATGTGGTTCTTTAACAGAATTGTTTGTATCAAAGGCTTGTGCTGGCTAACACCGGAGTAAGCTTACAAGGTACAGAGTGATGTCAGAGGAAAAGGCTTAACAGATGTATCTGAAATACTCGTTTGTGCACGAGCTCCTGTGAAAAGGGAGTCCCAGGAGGGGAATACAAGCCATATCCACTGTTCAAGTCACGTAAGCCTCCACTTATGACTTTGCTTGCATCTATACTATCCGGTTATAAACTTGAGTGCAGTGCAAACCGTGGTATAGACCGGAACATATGGGCATTAATGCTGTGAACTGCACGTGTTATAGCTGTTAACAATTTGACCGGGACACTTATTTACTTGTTTTAACCCACCCTGATATGATATGTTTGTTTCATTTGATCTGTATTGGTTTTAACAGTGCAAAATATATTGTTACAAATATGGTTATTTATTAGCGCATATATACATATATCTTTTTGTATATGGTATATTAGATTAGGGTTTGCAATACTTTTTATAGAATTTGTGGCAAAGAGATTCTTTTGATGTTTTTAACTTTAATCATGAATAAAGACCTGGTGTTTGATATAAAAGAGTGCTGAATTCCCTTTCTTTAAAAATAGAAGTGAAATATTCTCCTGTAATACTTCTTTAATAAAAGGATATATATATATATATATATATTTATTTAAATTCATAACTAAGAAAGTCCAGTACTTATGCTATGCCCTATGGTTTAGAGGATTCTAACTGCTAGATCATGAGGATTAATTTTATGTGACTATACTTAGAGGCATACCCTCGTTACAGCAGGGTATATTAGAGTGAATCCTGTTGCATTGCATTGCCTGACTGATTTGCATATAGTTTGAGGGTTCTAATAAGGGCCCTAGAATAACTCAGCATTCTCCCGCACTGCCAGCGGCCGAGGTAGTGTGACATGCTGAGAATCATAGTTACACAAATCAGAGAGAACTAAGCTATGTTGAATATTAGTACAGGCTCTCTGCGGTTCCAAGTTCAGTTCACTAGGTATATAGCTTGTAATGAATCTGTGATATCAGCTGCGATATGAGCCTACATATTCAGAGGTATAGCTAACTATAATAGTTCCTTTATCCCTGAGGGACATCTTGTGACCTAGCCATGCTTAAAGGGATATGATACCCACATTTTTTTCTTTCATGATTTAGAAAGAGAATGCATTTTTAAACATCTTTCAAATTTACTTCTATTATCTAATTTGTTGTATTCTCTTGATATTCATTGCTGAAAAGCATATCTAGATATGCTCAGTAACTGCTGATTGGTTGCTGCACATAGAAGCCTCATGTGATTGGCTCACCCATGTGCATTGCTTTTTCTTCAAATAAGGATATCTAAAAAATGAAGCAAAACCATCATTTATGTAAGAACTTACCTGATAAATTAATTTCTTTCATATTAGCAAGAGTCCATGAGCTAGTGACGTATGTGATATACATTCCTACCAGGAGGGGCAAAGTTTCCCAAACCTCAAAATGCCTATAAATACACCCCTCACCACACCCACAAATCAGTTTAACGCATAGCCAAGAAGTGGGGTGATAAGAAAAAAGTACGAAAGCATAAAAAATAAGGAATTGGAATAATTGTGCTTTATACAAAAAAATCATAACCACCACAAAAAGGGTGGGCCTCATGGACTCTTGCTAATATGAAAGAAATGAATTTATCAGGTAAGTTCTTACATAAATTATGTTTTCTTTCATGTAATTAGCAAGAGTCCATGAGCTAGTGACGTATGGGATAATGACTACCCAAGATGTGGATCTTCCACGCAAGAGTCACTAGAGAGGGAGGGATAAAATAAAGACAGCCAATTCCGCAGAAAATAATCCACACCCAAAATAAAGTTTAAATCTTATAATGAAAAAAACTGAAATTATAAGCATTAGAATCAAACTGAAACAGCTGCCTGAAGTACTTTTCTACCAAAAACTGCTTCAGAAGAAGAAAACACATCAAAATGGTAGAATTTAGTAAAAGTAAGAAAAGAAGACCAATTTGCTGCTTTGCAAATCTGATCAACCGAAGCTTCATTCCTAAACGCCCAGGAAGTAGAAACTGACCTAGTAGAATGAGCTGTAATCCTCTGAGGCGGAGTTTTACCCGACTCAACATAAGCATGATGAATTAAAGATTTCAACCAAGATGCCAAAGAAATGTCAGAGGCCTTCTGACCTTTCCTAGAACCGGAAAAGATGACAAATAGACTAGAAGTCTTTCGGAAATTCTTAGTAGCTTCAACATAATATTTCAAAGCTCTAACTACATCCAAAGAATGCAATGATCTCTCCTTAGAATTCTTAGGATTAGGACACAATGAAGGAACCACAATTTCTCTACTAATGTTGTTAGAATTCACAACCTTAGGTAAAAATTTAAAAGAAGTTCGCAACACCGCCTTATCCTGATGAAAAATCAGAAAAGGAGACTCACAAGAAAGAGCAGATAATTCAGAAACTCTTCTAGCAGAAGAGATGGCCAAAAGAAACAAAACTTTCCAAGAAAGTAATTTAATGTCCAATGAATGCATAGGTTCAAACGGAGGAGCTTGAAGAGCCCCCAGAACCAAATTCAAACTCCAAGGAGAAGAAATTGACTTAACAGGTTTTATACGAACCAAAGCTTGTACAAAACAATGAATATCAGGAAGATTAGCAATCTTTCTGTGAAAAAGAACAGAAAGAGCAGAGATTTGTCCTTTCAAGGAACTTGCAGACAAACCTTTATCCAAACCACCCTGAAGAAACTGTAAAATTCTCGGAATTCTAAAAGAATGCTAGGAAAAATGATGAGAAAGACACCAAGAAATGTAAGTCTTCCAGACTCGATAATATATCTTCCTAGATACAGATTTACGAGCCTGTAACATAGTATTAATCACAGAGTCAGAGAAACCTCTTTGACTAAGAATCAAGCGTTCAATCCCCATACCTTTAAATTTAAGGATTTGAGATCCTGATGGTAAAAAGGACCTTGCGACAGAAGGTCCGGTCTTAACGGAAGAGTCCACGGTTGGCAAGAGGCCATCCGGACAAGATCCGCATACCAAAACCTGTGAGGCCATGCTGGAGCCACCAGCAGAACAAACAAGCTTTCCTTCAGAATCTTGGAGATTACTTTTGGAAGAAGAACTAGAGGCGGAAAGATATAGGCAGGATGATACTTCCAAGGAAGTGACAATGCATCCACTGCTTCTGCCTGAGGATCCCTGGATCTGGACAGATACCTGGGAAGTTTCTTGTTTAGATGAGAAGTCATCAGATCTATTTCTGGAAGTCCCCACATTTGAACAATCTGAAGAAATACCTCTGGGTGAAGAGACCATTCGCCCGGATGTAACGTTTGGCGACTGAGATAATCCGCTTCCCAATTGTCTATACCTGGGATATGAACCGCAGAAATTAGACAGGAGCTGGATTCCGCCCATACCAGTATTCGAGATACTTCTTTCATAGCCAGAGGACTGTGAGTCCCTCCTTGATGATTGATATATGCCACAGTTGTGACATTGTCTGTCTGAAAACAAATTAACGATTCTCTCTTTAGAAGAGGCCATGACTGAAGAGCTCTGAAAATTGCACGGAGTTCCAAAATATTTATTGGTAATCTCACCTCCTGAGATTCCCAAACCCCTTGTGCTGTCAGAGACCCCCAAACAGCTCCCCAACCTGTCAGACTTGCATCTGTTGAAATTATAGTCCAGGTCGGAAGAACAAAAGAAGCCCCCTGAACTAAACGATGGTGATCTGTCCACCACGTCAGAGAGTGTCGTGCAATCGGTTTTAAAGATATTGAGATATCTTTGTGTAATCCCTGCACCACTGATTCAGCATACAGAGCTAAAGAGGTCGCATGTGAAAACGAGCAAAGGGGATCGCGTCCGATGCAGCAGTCATAAGACCTAGAATTTCATGAAATAAGGCTACCGAAGGGAATGATTGAGACTGAAGGATTCGACAGGCTGAGATCAATTTTAGACGTCTCTTGTCTGTCAGAGACAGAGTCATGGACACTGAATCTATCTGGAAACCTAAAAAGGTTACCCTTGTCTGAGGAATCAATGAACTTTTCGGTAAATTGATCCTCCAACCATGATCTTGAAGAAACAACACAAGTCGATTCGTATGAGATTCTGCTAAATGTAAAGACTGAGCAAGTACCAAGATATCGTCCAAATAAGGAAATACCACAATACCCTGTTCTCTGATTACAGACAGAAGGGCACCGAGAACCTTTGTAAAAATTCTTGGAGCTGTTGCTAGGCCAAACGGCAGAGCCACAAACTGGTAATGCTTGTCTAGGAAAGAGAATCTCAGAAACTGATAGTGATCTGGATGAATCGAAATATGCAGATATGCATCCTGTAAATCTATTGTGGACATATAATGCCCTTGCTGAACAAAAGGCAGGATAGTCCTTATAGTTACCATTTTGAATGTTGGTACATAACGATTCAATATTTTTACATCCAGAACTGGTCTGAAGGAATTCTCCTTCTTTGGTACAATGAAGAGATTTGAATAAAACCCCAGCCCCTGTTCCAGAACTGGAACTGGCATAATTACTCCAGCCAACTCTAGATCTGAAACACATTTCAGAAATGCTTGAGCCTTCGCTGGATTTACTGGGACACGGGAAAGAAAAAATCTCTTTACAGGAGGCCTTATCTTGAAGCCAATTCTGTACCCTTCTGAAACAATGTTCTGAATCCAAAGATTGTGAATTGAATTGATCCAAATTTCTTTGAAAAATCGTAATCTGCCCCCTACCAGCTGGGCTGGAATGAGGGCCGCACCTTCATATGGACTTGGGAGCTGGCTTTGGTTTTCTAAAAGGCTTGGATTTATTCCAGACTGGAGATGGTTTCCAAACTGATACCGCTCCTGTGGGTGAAGGATCAGGCTTTTGTTCCTTATTGTGACGAAAGGAACGAAAACGATTATTAGACCTAAATTTACCTTTAGATTTTTTATCCTGTGGTAAAAAAGTTCCTTTCCCTCCAGTAACAGTTGAGATAATAGAATCCAACTGAGAACCAAATAATTTATTACCCTGGAAAGAAAGGGAAAGCAAAGTTGACTTAGAAGACATATCAGCATTCCAAGTTTTAAGCCATAAAGCTCTTCTAGCTAAAATAGCTAGAGACATATACCTGACATCAACTCTAATGATATCAAAGATGGCATCACAAATAAAGTTATTAGCATGTTGAAGAAGATTAACAATGCTATGAGAATTATGATCTGTTACTTGTTGCGCTAAAGCTTCTAACCAAAAAGTTGAAGCTGCAGCAACATCCGCTAAAGATATAGCAGGTCTAAGAAGATTACCTGAACATAAGTAAGCTTTTTTTTAGAAAGGATTCAATCTTCCTATCTAAAGGATCCTTAAAGGAAGTACTATCTGCCGTAGGAATAGTAGTACGTTTAGCAAGAGTAGAGACAGCCCCATCAACCTTAGGGATTTTGTCCCAAAACTCTAATCTGTCAGATGGCACAGGATATAATTGCTTAAAACGTTTAGAAGGAGTAAATGAATTACCCAAATTATTCCATTCCCTGGAGATTACTTCAGAAATAGCATCAGGGACAGGAAAAACTTCTGGAATAACTACAGGAGATTTAAAAACCTTATTTAAACATTTAGTTTTAGTATCAAGAGGACCAGAATCCTCTATTTCTAATGCAATTAAGACTTCTTTAAGTAAAGAACGAATAAATTCCATTTTGAATAAATATGAAGATTTATCAGCATCAACCTCTGAAACAGAATCCTCTGAACCAGAGGAATCATTATCAGAATCAGAATGATGATGTTCATTTAAAAATTCATCTGAAAAATGAGAAGTTTTAAAAGACCTTTTACGTTTACTAGAAGGAGGAATAACAGACATAGCCTTCTTAATGGATTTAGACACAAAATCTCTTATGTTAACAGGAACATTAGTATTAGGTGTTGATGGAACAGCAACAGGTAATGTAACATTACTAAAGGAAATATTATCTGCATTAACAAGTTTGTCATGACATTCATTACAAACAACAGCTGGAGGAACAGATACCACAAGTTTACAGCAGATACACCTAACTTTGGTAGATCCAGCACCAGGCAGCGATTTTCCAGTAGTATCTTCTGACTCAGGGTCAATCTGGGACATCTTGCAATATGTAATAGAAAAAACAACATATAAAGCAAAATTGATCAAATTCCTTAAATGACAGTTTCAGGAATGGGAAAAAATGCCAGTGAACAAGCTTCTAGCAACCAGAAGCAATAAATAATGAGACTTAAATAATGTGGAGACAATAGTGACGCCCATATTTTTTAGCGCCAAAAAAGACGCCCACATTATTTGGCGCCTAAATGCTTTTGGCGCCAAAAATGACGCCACATCCGGAACGCCGACACCTTTGGCGCAAAAAAACGTCAAAAATGACGCAACTTCCAGCGACACGTATGACGCCGGAAACAGAAAAAAAAATGTTTGCGCCAAAAAAGTCCGCGCCAAGAATGACGCAATAAAATGAAGCATTTTCAGCCCCCGCGAGCCTAACAGCCCACAGGGAAAAAAAGTCAAATTTTAAGGTAAGAAAAAAATTGATTAATTCATATGCATTATCCCAAATATGAAACTGACTGTCTGAAATAAGGAACGTTGAACATCCTGAGTCAAGGCAAATAAATGTTTGAACACATATTTAGAACTTTATAAAAAAGTGCCCAACCATAGCTTAGAGTGTCATAGAAAATAAGACTTACTTACCCCAGGACACTCATCTACATGTAGTAGAAAGCCAAACCAGTACTGAAACGAGAAACAGTAGAGGTAATGGTATATATAAGAGTATATCGTCGATCTGAAAAGGGAGGTAAGAGATGAATCTCTACGACCGATAACAGAGAACCTATGAAATAGACCCTGTAGAAGGAGATCATTGAATTCAAATAGGCAATACTCTCCTCACATCCCTCTGACATTCACTGCACGCTGAGAGGAAAACCGGGCTCCAACCTGCTGCGGAGCGCATATCAACGTAGAATCTAGCACAAACTTACTTCACCACCTCCATGGGAGGCAAAGTTTGTAAAAACTGATTTGTGGGTGTGGTGATGGGTGTATTTATAGGCATTTTGAGGTTTGGGAAACTTTGCCCCTCCTGGTAGGAATGTATATCCCATACGTCACTAGCTCATGGACTCTTGCTAATTACATGAAAGAAATAAATAATAGAAGTAAATTGTAATGTTGTTTAAATTTGTATTTTCTATCTGAATGATGAAAGAAAGATTTTGGGTTTAGTAGCCCTTTAAGCATTATCTTAGTATATGCCACAAAACCTGAACATCTATAGCATCCTCATTATAGAAGCCTTGAAGAGCCCCTCTAAATCTAGCTTAAGCCTAGAGCGCTTGGTTCCCTATACATTTCATAAGTTGTTTATCCTGCATCTTAATTTTATCTCAAGGTCCATGAGTGACCATGTTTTACATTAGAGCACCTCCTCTAAGCCATTTAATCTACATGGGTCCATGAGTGGCCTGTTGAAGCATTAGAGGTGCATTTATCCTATATACAAAAATAAAATGAGGTTCCACTTCTGTAGTTCAGTAGTAACTTGTTGAATAGATTTGTACTGACCTTCTGTATTTTGGCAGCCTAGTATTTTGTAATTTTTACAGTTATGATTGTAATGGCTAAATCAATTTATGATGTACCTAATGTGTTTATTACTGAACTCTTGACTAACGTTATTTATATGCACAACCTCAATAAAAAAAGAAAAAAAAAAGAAAAGAAGAGTAACCAACATTGGCTTTCTGCAAAGGGGTAGCAAAAGTGTTAGTAAAGTAAAGCAAAAACCACCTCGCCGCCTTCTAACTGCTAAAATCCACCACTACTTTTACTAAAGAGATTGATATGGACACAGCTAGACCCCAATCCTTACTTGCAGGGAAAAGTACTCATAAAAGGATTAAAATCTTAAGACACCATCTTCGCACATCCTCCATTGACAAAGGCAAAGAGAATAACTGGGGATTATGGGTAAGAAAGATTACACTTAACAGCTTTGCTGGGGTGCTCTTTGCCTTCTCTTGCTGGCCAAGAGTTGAATAACCCAGTAGCTATTGGAAGAACGTTGTGGACTGCCCATGCCATAGGAAAGAAAATGCTTTTGCAAGACACTGTATACCTTAGATATTTGTGTCCTCTGGAAACCTAAAATAATCCTGTATTTTTATTTGCTTATGTTGTACTCCGTATCAACTCTTAAGATTTTGGATAGTGTATGTATGTATATATGTATGTATATATGTATGTATGTATGTATGTATGTATGTATGTATGTATGTATGTATGTATGTATGTGTGTGTGTGTGTGTGTATGTATGTATGTATATATATATATATATATGTATATATATATATATATATATATATATATATATATATATATATATATATATATATATAAAAACAGAGAAGGAAAAAAAACGCTAAAAAATCAATACTACATCAAAAGCAGTTGAATCTTCCAAAATGTCAAATATAATATAAATCCGAAATGATGAGAAAAGTGAAGGTATTCCCCTTACCAGAAATAACCTCAATCTAATGAGGTAAGTTGCCGCTTCTGTGAGGGAGAGACCTCCACCATGCTTGTTCCTTTTGGACTGTTGGAGTAATTTTCATCCACCTCCTGGAGTGTGTAGTAATAGTAGTTCTCTTTCTATTCTCTCGTTTAGCGAGAGGCACTCAGGATAAATGATAGAAGAGAACCAATAGTGTAATACTGTAACTTTAATAAAACAAATATATACAGACACACTCACATTGTGAACCCTCAAACAATATGAGGTATGAATTGTACATAGAACAGTCCCTGGAGCCGATGTTATAGGAACGACAAGAATGCTGAAAGATCCCAGTCTGCTACTAGCGGTTAAACAGTGCAAGTAAAAGAGCTGTAGTTGGCTAAGAAATGAAATACTCCTTTTATCTTGTCAGGCCAATATGTATCGGAGTAAACTGGAGACAAATGAGGGATTAATTGAGGTTTAATGCCTATAAGAATTTTCTCCATTATGAGGGAATACAGACACAAGTGTGGGTTCCCCAGAAATGTATGAATAGATGGAAGAATTTGTTAGCTATTGTTTAAAATATTTTATAGTAGCTGCTAAATTTTTGTTTAATTACAGACTGCACTTAGTCCTAACTAAAGCACCAAGTGTATCAGATTTATCAGACATGCTCTTATAGGCTGTTTGGAAATATTTTTCAGATCCATACCCCTTATAGTCCCTTTGTTGACAACATTTTGCTTGGATGGTCCAAGAGAAACCATTATTTTTTAAATAAATAGACTAAGTTTACACCTTAGTTTTAGTTTTTTTTTTTTTACAGTTTTAGGGATTCTATTTATAAAGCTCTCATTTAGTTACATCTTAATTCCTCAATAATTTAAAGACATTCCTGTGCACATAGGTTCACAAGTGACCCTAAGTTACAGGGAGATTATATTTGCTTATAGAAAAAAAAAAGTTAGAACAAAAAAATGAGTTGCAATATTATATGTCTATGTTGTTTTTGTATATGCTGTTCTAGTCTGAGATATATGTCTTTCTTTGACGTGTAATGTGTTCCATAGCAAACTTTTAACATCAGAAGTTGAGACACATATTATTCAGTATGTAATTTGGTAGTATTATAATAGTTCACTTTTACAGAACATGAAACCTTGAGATTTTTGTTCTTTGAAGTGACATTGTATGGCAAAGCTGTAAAATTCTGATGTGCTAATTATCTGAACTCTATTGTTGATCACCTCAATAAAAAAATAAAAAAACACAATATAAACCGTAAACTGACTTCTTTAAAAAAAGAACAAATATGCTCAGTTTAAACAAATAAGTATATATATTGGATTAATGATCAGAGGTAGAACCCTGATCAACAGAACCAAACCACTTCCTCTAAGAGCGTAGAAACTTCATGACCAGAAACATTAACCCCAGCAAGTGTAAGGATCCTGTAAGCTCTGCTCGTACTAAAATTCAAACTGCATGGCGGGGACGCCGCTGGTAACTCCCTTGCTAGGCACTGCCTGGTATTGAACCTGGGACTCCACGTTTAGAGACCAGTTTGCTCTGTCTGTGCCACTGGAGATTGTTTACTTGCAGTGGTTTATGCAGGACTACTATCAGCAGTGTGTCTCTCAGCTCCACCATCCTTGGATGCTAACCAATCAAGAAGCTGCTCCCTGACTACATATTGAGCAAACTATGCCTTCAGCCCTTGCTATTGCATTGACATCTATCCTGCTCCTGCTTCCTGTTTGTTGCTGAACTTCCTACTGGTGACTATGTCTATGTTTGGAAACCTGCTGCCTGCCTTGAACTTTGGACTATACTGACCTTGTCTCTGCATTTGGCACAGTTAGTATTACTGCTTTGACTTTCCCTGTTGCAGTTTCCCTGGTCCAGTACATTATTGCCTGCTGTGCCTATGTGTTTACCCTGTTTCCAGTACTGACTTTGCTGCTGCTTGCAGCTTGTATTCAGCACATTATATTTCATTTGATTAAGCCTAGAATCGGGCTTTCCTTTTGTTTTGCCAAGGAGCAACATTTACTTTGTTTTACACTGAAGCTGGCATTATCTTTACTTGTCCAGGAGCTGCATTTCCTTTGTTTAGCCCAGAAGTGTGTACTACAGTCCTTAGCCCCGTAGTATGTTTTTCAACACCTTGCTCCTGAGCCCAAGCATACTTACCTTGATACCTGTGTATGCTTACTTTGCTCCTGGGCCCAAGCATACTCACCTTGTGCAAATTAGTTTAGTCAAGTTTAAAAAACAAATTCATTTCGGCAAATTAGTTAAGTTAAAGGGACACTGAACCCAAATTTTTTCTTTCGTGATTCAGAAAGAGCATGCAATTTTAAACAACTTTCTAATTTACTCCAATTATCAATTTTTCTTCGTTCTCTTACCTTCTTTATTTGAAAAAGAAGGCATCTAAGCTATTTTTTTGGTTCAGAACCATGGATAGCACTTGTTTATTGGTAGGTGAATTTATCCACCAATCAGCAAGAACAACACAGTGTGTTCACCAAAAATGGGCCGGCATCTAAACTTACATTCTTGCATTTAAAATAAAGATACCAAGAGAATGAAAATAATTTGATAATAGGAGTAAATTAGAAAGTTGCTTAAAATGACATGCTCTATCTGATAGAAAAAATTTGGGTTCAGTGTCGCTTTAAGTTAAATCGTTTTTTCGGATCCATTCTTTATTCATATGCATTATTCTATTCTGAAGTTAAGAATTGAATAATGCATATGAATAAAGAATGGATCCGAAAAAAATGATTTAACTAAAACATAACTAACATGCTGGTGATTGCCGAAACAAGATTATCTAAAAACACTGCCGCCACCACCACCACCGCAACACTAAATAAAGCTATTAACCCCTAAACCGCTTTCCCTCCACATAGTCGACACTAACTAAACCTATTAACCCCTAAACCATCGTTCCCAAACATTGCAGACACTAACTAAACCTATTAACCCCTAAGCCGCAGTTCCCCGACACTAACTAAAACACTAACTAAACCTATTAACCCCTAAACCGCCATTCCCAAACATTGCTGGCACTAACTAAACCTATTAACCCCTAAACCTCAGTTCCCTGACATAGCTGACACTAACTAAACCTATTAACCCCTAAACCGCCGTACACCCACATCACCAACACCAAACCAACACTAAATAAAACACTAACTAAACCTAATTACCCCTAAACCGCCATACATCCACAAGGCCAACACTAACTAAACCTATTAACCCCTAAACCGCCGGCCTCCACATCGCAACAACCTAAATTAAACTATATTAACCCCTAAACCTAACACCCCCTAAATTTAACATAATTAAAATAGACCTAAATTAAAGTTACAATTATTAACTACCTATTTAAAACTAAATACAAACTTACCTGTGAAATAAAAATAAAACCTAAGATAGCTACAATATAACTATTTACTAACTACCTAGTTAAAATAAATACAAACTTACCTGTGAAATAAAAATAAAACCTAAGCTTACACTAATAAAACCTAATATTACTAAAAATAAAAAAAAAACTAAGATTACTAAAAAATTATAACTACAATTAAAAAAATAATAAAACTACCATAACAAAAAAACTCAAAAAGGGAAGCAGAGATGATCCAGGAAGCTATAGACCAGTTAGTCTGACATCAATAGTGGGGAAGATATTTGAAGGCATTATAAGGGATTATATTGACAAGCATATTCGTGTAAACAAGATTATGAGTTCTAATCAGCATGGTTTTAGGAGAAATAGATCATGTCAAACTAATCTAATTAGATTCTATGAGGAAGTAAGTAAAAATAAAGGGGAATCAGTTGATGTGATATACTTAGATTTTGCAAAGGCATTTGATACAGTGCCACAAGAGATTAATGCACAAAATTAAGGGACTTGGAATAGCTGAAAATGTTAGCTCATGGATAAATAACTGGATAAAAAATAGGGAGCAATGAGTAGTAGTAAATGGATGATACTCAGATTGGACAAAGGTAATCAGTGGAGTCCCCCAGGGATCAGTACTGGGCCCCGTTCTTTTTAATAAGTTTATAAATAACTTGGAGCAAGGATTAAATAGTGACATCTCTATTTTTGCAGATGATACTAAATTAAGGTCATTAGATCAGAGCAGGATGAACTTTCGTTACAAAGCGATCTGCAAAAATTAGAAGTATGGGCAAGTAAATGGAAAATTAGATTTAATACGGGAAAATGCAAGGTTCTACATATTGGAAGTAAAACTAAGCAGGCAACGTATTTTTTAAATGGGACAAGACTTAGCCAAACAGAGGAGGAAAGGGATTTGGGAGTAGTAATAGATAATAAGCTAAAGATGGGTGCACAATGCAGTGCAGCGGCTTCAAAGGCTAATAAGATACTAGCATGTATTAAAAGAGGCATTGATTCAAGGGAGGAAAGCATAATTCTGTCACTTTATAAAGCCCTGGTAAGACCTCACCTTGAGTATGGAGTGCAGTTCTGGGGACCAATCGCAAAAAAAGATATTGTAGAAATAGAAAAAGTTCAGAGAAGGGCCACAAAGCTAATAAGGGGATTGGAGAATTTAACCTATGAGTAGAGGCTAGCCAAACTGGGTCTATTTTCCTTAGAAAAAAGGCGCTTGAGAGGTGACATGATTACTTTATATAAATATATTCAAGGCCCATATACAGAGATGGCAGAAGCTCTGTTTATTCCAAGAAAATTGTTTGTGACAAGAGTTCACAATTTAAGGTTGGAGGAAAGGAGATTTAATCTCCTGCAACGGAAACATTTTTTTACTGTAAGAGCAATAACATTGTGGAACTCATTACCAAAGAAGGTAGTGAATGCCAATACCCTAGATACATTTAAAAAATAGTCTGGATACATTTCTGTATATAAACAAAATTCATGGACATGATTGCTAGTATTAAATGGTCACCTTTAAGTGGGTTATTTAGGCTTAACTGGAGCTTTTTGTAAGTATTTTAGATTTATATAGGTTGAACTCGATGGACTTCGGTCTTTTTTCAACCTTATCTACTATGTTATGTTACAAAAAATAAACAACATTATCCCAAAAATAAAAAAATATTCCTATTCTAATACCCCGTTTAAAAAAAAAAAAAAAACACTCACCCAAAAATAAAAAACCCTAATCTATAATAAACTATCAATGGCCCTTAAAAGGGCCTTTTGTAGGGCATTGCCCTAAAGTTAACAGCTCATTTGATAAAAAAAAATAAAAATACAACAAACACCCCCTAACATTAAAAAACCCCACCACCCCAAACCCACAAAAAAAAAAAAAAATAATCTACCCATTGCCCTGAAAAGGGCATTTGTATGGGAATTGCCCTTAAAAGGGCATTCAGCTCTTTTTCGGCCTATCAAAATAAAAAATGCCCTAATCTAAAAATGGGATGAAGATCGTTCGCCGGACTTCAGCAACTGAGCACCGATTTTGGGGTTAGGTGTTTTTGTTTTTTAGATTAGGGCTTTTTTTTATTTTAATGGGCCGAAAAAAAAAGCTGAATGCCCTTTTAAGGGCAATGCCCATACAAATGCCCTTTTAGGGCAATGGGTAGATTAGGTTTTTTTAGTTAGGATTTTTTTTTTATTTTGTGGATTTTTGGGGGTGGGGGTTAGAAATGTTAGGGGGTGTTTGTTTTTATTTGTTTGCAAAAGAGCCATTAACTTTAGGGCAATGCCCTACAAAAGGCCCTTTTAAGGGCCCTTAGTAGTTTATTATAGATTATGTTTTTTTATTTTGTTTTTGTTTTTTTAAACGGGATATTAGAATAAGAATAATTTTTATTTTTTAGGATAATTTCGTTTTGGTAGTTTTTTTTAATTTTTTGTAATTTTACTGTTATTTTTTGTAATTGTAGGTTTTCATTTTTTAGTAATGTTAGGATTTTTATTTTTAGTAATGTTAGGTTTAATTAAAATTAACAAATTACATTCCTTTTTTTTTGGACTTGACTGTCCCTTTAAGTTTAGGTTTTATTTTTATTTCACAGGTAAGTTTGTATTTATTTTTAAATAGGTAGTTGGTTAATAACTAACTTTAATTTAGGTCTATTTTAATTATGTTAAAGTTAGGGGGTGTTAGGTTTAGGGGTTAATAGTTTAATTTAGGTTGTTGCGATGAGGTGGCCGGCAGTTTAGGGGTTAATAGGTTTAGTTAGTGTTGGTGATGTTTCAGAACGGCTGTTTAGGGGTTAATAGGTTTAGTGTCGGTGATGTCGGCGAACGGCGGTTTAGGGGTTAATAGCTTTATTTAGTTGTGTTGGCGGTGTCAGGGAACGGCAGTTTAGGGGTTAATAGCTTTATTTAGTGATTTAGTTAGTGTTTGCGATATTGGGGGACTGCGGCTTAGATTAGAACAATGAAAAATTCAGAATATGAATAATGGATCCGAAAATTCGTTAACTGATTTATTCATTTTCGGAATTTTTAGTTATGATGCCGGTTCGGAAATTCAGATGCATTCAAATCTCTCAATCAGCAAAAATTCGTCTAAAACCAAATTTGATTGAAACGTACGTCTACTGTATATGCTCACCTTGCTCCAGAAACCACGCAAACTCACTTTGATACTCTTGTATGCTCACCTTGCTCCAGAGTCCAAGCATACTTACCTTGATATCTGTGTATGCTTACCTTGCTCCTGAGACCAACCATACTCACCTTGATACTGAAATGAGAGACAATAGAGGGGCGCCTCATGTGTGCATCAGTGTATCAAAAGAAGGACATTTAGATGAAAGAGCCAAATGGATACTCACATTTAGCCAGAGTACACTAGTGTACTAGTAAGGCATTGTTTTTATGATTGTTTCATATTGACACACTGATGCACACATGAGGCGCTCTGTTGTTGTTCCTTATTGTTATAGTATTCATCGGACAAGTTTGTGAAGACACTATCCAAAGAGGGTCAGCCGGTACACCCCAAGTTACCAGCCCGCCCCTACTAGTACATTAGTGTACTCTGGCTAAATGTGAGTATCCATTTGGCTCTTTCATCTAAATGTCCTTTTTTTGATACACTGATGCACACATGAGGCACCCATGTATTGTCTCTCATTTCAGCATTATCGACCGCATAAGTCTGAGGAGGAGAGCAGCCGCCATCTGATTACAGAATTTACAAAACTACCTTTGATTTGATACCCTAGTTTGGGATCCTCTGTTGGGACTATTTCCATCTATGAACATTTGATTAATGGTTTGAGCGAAACATTATATTTTCATCTTTATGATTTTATTAATGTCCTTATATAAGGTATGTTATTTCTGTATGTAAAGTGTTAAAGTGGCCCCCTTATTTCTTGTTGTTAAACTCACCTTGAACCTGTGTATGCTCACCTTGCTCCAGAGACCAAGCATACTCACCTTGATAATCTTGTATGCTCACCATGCTCCAGAGACCAAGCATTCTCACCTTGATACCCTTGTATGCTCACCTTGCTCCAGAGACCAAGCATTCTCACCTTGATACCCTTGTATGCTCACCTTGCTCCAGAGACCAAGCATACTCACCAAACATCAGTGTATTATGGACTTTACTGATTTGCATAAGGCCTCTTCTCTGATCTTTCTCTCTGCACTACCTATTGTTCCTTTTACTTATCAAACAGTAAAGCTTTCAAGAAAGATTTTCCTTGTTTTGTGTATCTTTTCCTGAATTTTGAGTTCCATACAAACACCCAACACCTGATAGAGGACAGAATCATGACAGCAGGTGTAGAGCTAATAGAAGGTAAATTCTTACCTGACCTTTTACACTTACTTGAAGGAGGCATGACCACCAACATTTTAGACACAGAAGACTGTATAAAATCCTTGGTTCTAGGATTCTGCAAGATTCTCCTTTAAAAAACAAACAAACAGAAGGAGCAGTAATACCCTTAGAAGCAAGAGCAGTGTTAGACAGGTCAGAATGCATTTGAATAATACTACATTTATTGCATACATTTGCCTGAGATTAAAACCTTATCTTATAAATAATATAAACACTTAACACAAAAGTGTTTAAATGACCCATCTTATAACGCAGATTTAGGGACAGAGTCAGAAGTCTCCGCAACTGCAAGGAACTTATGCAGAACTTAAAGGGACAGTCTAGTCCAAAATAAACTTTCATGATTCAGATAGAGATTGTAATTTTAAACAACTTTCCAATTTACTTTTATCACCATTTTTCTTTATTCTCTTGGGATTCTTAGTTGAAAGCTAAACCTAGGAGGTTCATATGCCAATTTCTAAACCCTTAAAGGCCGCCTCTTCTCTCAGGGCATTTTGACATTTTTTCACCACTAGAGGGTGTTAGTTCATGTGTGTCAAATAGATAACACTGTGCTCATGCACGTGGAGTTCCAGGGAGCCAGCTCCGATTGGCTAAAATGGATGTCTGTCAAAAGAACTGAAATAAGGGGGCAGTTTGCAGAGTCTTAGATACAAGGTAATCACAGAGGTAAAAAGTGTAATTATATCACTGTGTTGGTTATGCAAAACTATGAAACGGGTAATAAAGGGATTATCTTTTTAAACAATTAAACAATCTGGCGTAGACCGTCCCTTTAAGTGCAGAAAAATACAGCTAAAATGGTAATATACCCATTACAAAAAGCTTTAAAGGAAAGGAAAACACCCCTTCTTAAAAATTTTAAGATTTATGTCTGCTGTAACCATTTTTTATGTAACCTTATAACAATAACAATATTTGTTGTCAAGTTGTCTCTCAGTAAAAATGTTTAGAAAATTAGAAAAGCAGTGATGCTGTAGTACACAGTTTACTGGTTATCTAAATAGCATACATAAGAAAGGAAGCGCTCATGAAACTGGTGTCATATAAAAGTAAAAAAGCATGCCAAAACGTATTCTATTACACCAACGCACGCCCGAATGACAACGTGCATCAACATGGGTGCGTGAAAAAAAAATGTGCACAGAAAAAAAGTTTAAAAATATTTGCACAAGAAAAACCATTAAGCATACAAAAATGTACGCGGACAAAAACAGGACATAATTAAAAAATACTTAATATATGGGAATTACCTAAAAAATAGAGTGAAAAATATAACTTTTTAAAAAAAAAAAAAGCAACAAAAAAAAAAAAGCATTAATTTACTGATTAATATCCTTTTAACTAGAATACTTAACTTATATTTTCTATTCAACAATGTATTTTTTGTTTTTATAAAATCCGGAGCATCTAAAAAAAATTAATTTGGAGGGCTGGTCACTAACAGCGGAAATGGCTGTGGACCTCATTACATTGTATTCAGAATTATGTTAAAAGACAAAACCACAAAATAAAATGACAATTACATTAAGTTAAAAATTAAACAGGAAATTGATTGCTCTTAATTAAACTTATACAATAGTTACGAAACAAATACACATCCTTAAAAGGGACAGTCTAGACCCAATACATAACTATGATTACGTATTGTTACATACCAGAGAAGAATCCTGCAACTGGTCCCACATCTAAAAGCTTGTAAAAAAATACATGAAACATTAAAATATTAAAGGGACAGTAAACCTTAAAAATAATGTTATACAATTCTGCACATAGTGCAGAATTATATAACATTATATTAGCCTTATTTTTATAAAACGTAATATTCCCTTTGAATTAAAAAAAAAAAAAAACGGCTGTTTTTACAGACCCGCTCTCTGTGCTCTTCTGAGCGGGTCTGTTTTATTCACACAGCGCATCGGGCCAGCTGTATAGTCACAGCCCGGCCCGACCGCGCCATAACACTAAGTGCAGCTCGCTCCTGCTCTGTCTGACAGCAGGAGCGAGCTGCACTGTGTATAATGGCGCGGTCGGGCCGGGCTGTGACTATACAGCTGGCCCGATGCACTGTGTGAATAAAACAGACCCGCTCAGAAGAGCACAGAGAGCGGGTCTGTAAAACAGCCGGGTTTTTTTTAAATTCAAAGGGAATATTACGTTTTATAAAGATTGCGCTAATATAATGTTATATAATTCTGCACTATGTGCAGAATTATATAACATTATTTTTAAGGTTTACTGACACTTTAAATTTGTTAGGTGTCAAAAATCGCTGTCAAGCTTCACCCACCTACTGCAAGTATACTTTGGTATGTTAAGTTTCTCCAATCACGATAGACTCTTAAATAAAGTTTTCCTACTCGCACATGCCGATTTGTGCAATTTGAAATAGCTAACTGAAAAATATTAAACATACACTGCTAAACTGTTATACAAGAAAACAGCTAACTGGACAAGAAGAAAGCTGTGGGCGGAGCTTGGCAGCAATTTTCAGCTAATAACAATGATTATTTAAAAGTTTCATGTACTTCTTACAAGCTTATAGTTGCAAGATACTTGTCTGGCATGTAATAATAAGTAATAAATAGTAAGTATTGGGTAGTAAGGTATTTTAAATGTGTCCGTTTACAGCTAAGGCCTGATGTGGCGGATGTTTAAAAAAGGCTTGTGCTAAATATGTCTATGTTTTAATGCATGTGTAGAAAAGATATGATATTCTTTTTTTTTTATATAAAATTTGAACAAATGAAGGTCTAGAAGGGTATATTTAATTTTTGGAGTTAACATTGTATTAACATATAACTGCATAAACAGTGCTGAAATTCTCTGTCAGTGATATATGGGTACTTCAAATGATAGTTATCCCAAGTAAAGCATAAAAAATACTTTAAAATGAAAACAGCATAGTAACCTAGTATCAACAATAAATGTATTCCAGCTTCACAAAAGACGTAATGTATAGCAGGACTACCATTTAAAAACTGCTTGTATACAAATACATATAGAACAATAGAAAAACTTAAATTATGCTTACCTGATAATTTTCTTTTTCTTCAGATGGAAAGAGTCCACAGCTGCATTCATTACTTTTGGGAAAAAAGAACCTGGCCACCAGTAGGAGGCAAAGACACCCCAGCCAAAGGCTTAAATACTCCTCCTTCTTCCCTCCCCAGAGGCAGAACTGTTTTTCACTTTCTGCGATGAGATTTTGTAGTGAAAATTTTTCTGCAGGTTATTTTTAAATAAAATTCAAATTTTAAATTAGGCAGTTACACTAAAACACCAGTTCAATTGCAATGTGTTGGTTAACTGGAGACTAAAGTAATTTTACAGTTTTATAATAGAGTGCAGTAGTTGATAATTTAAGTTTTTCTTCATAAATGTAAAGAGTCCACAGCTGCATTCATTACTTTTGGGAAAACAATACCCAAGCTATAGAGGACACTGAATGCAAAAACGGGAGGGTACAATAGGCTGCCAATTCTGAGGGAACCACAACCCAACCAAACCCCGCTTCGTCGGAGCCAGGCAAAAGAACTAGAAGGAAAAGGCCCCAAGGACACTGACCCGCAGATAGTCCGGAAGCCTAACTAGAGACCGCAAGCAGACTCACTGAGCCAACACTCCTCCAGGAGAACCGTCGCCCAGCAGTTGGTCCCCTTACTAGTATAGTACCAAAATACCCAAAAGGGAGAGGACAAGGGTAAGCCAAGGGGTACCCCAAAAGGTACAGCAAAATCCATAAAGGAAAAAAGGGCAAGTCCACAGAGACCCAAATGGATCCCGAGAACAAGGGGAGGCGCCGCCCAACCCACAAGGAGCAACCGTTCATCATCTAGGAGAAGAAACATGTCCCAAACATCGTTTAAAGGGACAGTCTACACCAGAATTTTTATCGTTTTAAAAAATAGATAATCCCTTTATTACCCATTCCCCAGTTTTGCATAACCAACACAGTTATATTAATATACTTTTAACCTCTGTGATTATCTTGTATCTAAGCCTCTGCAAACTGCCCCTTTATTTCAGTTCTTTTGACAGACTTGCAGTTTAGCCAATCAGTGCCTGCTCCCAGATAACTTCACATGCACGAGCACAGTGTTATCTATATGAAATACATGAACCAATACCCTCTAGTGGTGAAAAACTGTTAAACTGCATTCTGAAAAGAGTTGGCCTTCAAGGTCTAAGAAATTAGCATATGAACCTCCTAGGTTAAGCTTTCAACTAAGAATACCAAGAGAACAAAGCAAAATTGGTGATAAAAGTACATTGGAAAATTGTTTAAAAGTACATGCTCTATCTGAATCATGAAAGTTTATTTTGGCCTAGACTGTCCCTTTAACAGCACCGAAAAAGACATCTGAAGACAAATTCCTCAAAACGTCAGAACTCAGAGACTGAGCAAACAGAAAATTACAAGCAGCAAACTAAGAAAATAAACATGAGTCCAGAAAACAGTATGCGTAAGTAAGAAGCGGCCCAAGACAGAAAGTGACCAACCTTCAAGACAGAGGACACTCTCCAGGCAATCAAGGCCGCCAAGCCTACTCACAGATCTTAAAGGGGGAGGGGCACAGAACCTCTAAAAAAAAAAAAAAAAAGAAGGTCCACTGTCACCCCCAAGACCTGAAGATGAACAACAGATCTCAGATCCTACGCCTAGCCGGACCAGCCCAAGCAACGGCAGATCAGAAAGTAAGGGAAACGAAACGAACTCCAAGACCGGCCCCCAAAAGGGCGGAAGAATGGACACAGCCACTTCAACGAAAAGACAAACAAGCAGGTGTTAGACCCAAGGAGATCTAGCAAGGTCACCCAAATAAGTCTGAATGCAGAGCCAGCAGCTCCCCAGAAGGAACAACTCAAAGAGCAGACCAATCCCCAAACCAGATAAACATCTGTTCCAACCTCCTGAACACAGGAGAGGCCCCTAAAAAGGGAACCACACCTCCATAAGGAGGACAACAAGCACCCTAAAGAGGAGAGCGTTGATAAACACCTGCCCATAAGACAGGAAATCGTAGAAAGAACCGAGAGGACACAAGGCCATGTCAGTGAAGAACACAGAAGAACCCCTTAAAACACCATTGTGCTAGCACACATAACAGGCGCAAAAACTGACAGCTGAGCAAACGCAAACCTTCCGTTTGCTAGGCAGGAAAGCCCACCATCAGGTCACGATAGTTGGCTGTCCCAAGGGCACAAGACAAGGCCCATAAAGCCCTGGCTCTCAATAAATCTGGCCAAATTGTAAAACAGAACAGCCAGAACAAGGCCAAAGCCCAAGTACCCCGGAAACTGGAACCCCCAGGCCAGTCCTAGGATCATAAGGTCCGGTAACATCCCACGGCAGGATCCACAAAGAGAAAATGCTGAATAAAACCCTCGACAACCGGAAGATCAGGACAAGAAGCCCGGGCCCCACAAATGTTTAGATTTAACAATCTTCCAGGCACATAAATCCCTCATCTGATATAAAAAACACAGACCTCCCAGGGAAAAATCCAGAATAACCCAGATAACAAGAGCAAGAAGCCCTTGCAAGTCCCGACCAAAGGGAAGAGACCACCCCTTGCAGGAGCCCAACACTCCAAAGAGCCAGGGCCATAAAAGGACACTAGAGCTAACAGACATCCAAGCATCATTAAAATGATTGTGCTTGAAAGTGTGGCTAATCCCCCTAAGGGACACAAGGTGCTGCTCATTTTATCAACCTCGAAAGGCGGAAAGGCTGAGTAGACCTAGCCGGGGATCGAACCCTCGGTTTGCTACAGTACAGGGTAGCCACAGAGCATTAGTATGATGAGTTAGCTGTCCAGCTAGCCACGAGCTACAGATACAAGGGGAACAGTGAGGACAAGTCACCCAAACAGAGCAACATCAAGCCTCCACATCACCTCGGATTTGAAGTCAGAGGACAGTAAAACATGGATTTGGATGCCACCTGGATGGCAATACCTGAACCATATGAGTAGAAAACCACTAGGACCTCTTCTATCCCAAGAAGGAGATGCAGAGCATTCTCCACACCGGGGAAGGACCCCTAACCAGAGCCCAAAAAGACCTCACTGTCTAGTGTCCCAAAAAAGGAACAACCAACTCCCGAAGGGAATCCGAATCCCCCGAAGGCGACCCATCCTCAAGGAGAAACTGACAATCCCAGAGGTCTCAATGAAGAAGAGAACCACTAAAGGAACAAGTCCAAAAGGGACAATTTCCTAAAGCAACACGGCAGATGAGAGGCGCTAAAACCCTTTAAATTTTCCCACCACGTGGGAAGGAATACTCTAGGCTCCAAGGGTATCGGAAGCAACAGAGTCACGCAGCAAAATTCACTGACCCAGTCACCAGCAAGACGGCTATTTAGGACTAAAAAAAAAAAAAAGAGAGCCGCACGGACCCACAAGTCCTCTTGAGAATGATTAGCTGAAACTTGTAAAACAAATAACAAGAAGCATAAATAATGCTAATATCACTTGGCACCCCAACCTGACTAGCAAGGTATAATAGACGCCATGTGTCTGAATAAGCCGCAAGACACAAGATCTCAACCCAAGCAGGACAAGCCTGCAACCAGGGTCATAACTGCCAAGCTGGCTAAATCCGCCCTCAGAGAGGGAGGAAAGAAAAACAGACAAACATGAGACTAACGTGTCCTGAACAACTTCTGTAGAAGCAAACAGCAAGTATTGATCCCAGAGAACCGGATAAAATAAAATAACAGGCAACCCGAGGGTTAATGCCCAAGAAGAACAGAAAGATCCGCAGGACCAGCCTAACGGAAATCCTGTTCTTCCAAGAAAACTGGGAAGGATCTCGATAACAAGACTTAAAGAAGATTACTCCATCCCCATACTCCATGTCTAACGAGGTGAGCCATTCGAAGGAGGAGACTGATGAGTCCCATAACCGAGAAGGATAGGGTCACCAAACAGCTCAAAAACATGTCTGAGTAGAACACGAAGGCGAGCCAGCCTGTAATGAAAGGCACAACATTCAGGAACAGTAACACCCGCAGGGAACTGCACATACCCTCCTGTGACCGAGAGACAAGGGGCAATTGGGCATGAACACAATTGCAAATAAACATCTGGACTTTGTAGACGCACAAGCGCCAAAAGTATGTAAAAGCGAAAACATGCCACAACCTCCGGGGGGAACAATCCACCCTCCGAGGAGGAAAAAACATAACTTGGGTTACCCGCAAGTGTAGTAGTAGGGATCGGTAGGGAACTCGCCTCCCGGAGGACAGGGTCCCCCGAGGTGGATGGCTCAGCAGTCCGTTGAAGCCCCGAGCCCGAGGAACAAGGCGCTCTAGAACGGTATAAAGAACATAACTGACTGACCTGAGTCAATGGGGCCAATTCACATTCGTCACAGGATGAAGAATCTGAATCAGAAAACATAATTTATGTAAGAACTTACCTGATAAATTCATTTCTTTCATATTAGCAAGAGTCCATGAGCTAGTGACGTATGGGATATACATTCCTAACAGGAGGGGCAAAGTTTCCCAAATCTCAAAATGCCTATAAATACACCCCTCACCACACCCACAATTCAGTTTAACGAATAGCCAAGAAGTGGGGTGATAAGAAAGGAGCGAAAGCATCAAAATAAGGAATTGGAATAATTGTGCTTTATACAAAAAAAATCATAACCACCACAAAAAAGGGTGGGCCTCATGGACTCTTGCTAATATGAAAGAAATGAATTTATCAGGTAAGTTCTTACATAAATTATGTTTTCTTTCATGTAATTAGCAAGAGTCCATGAGCTAGTGAAGTATGGGATAATAAATACCCAAGATGTGGAACTTCCACGCAAGAGTCACTAGAGAGGGAGGGATAAAATAAAGACAGCCAATTCCGCTGAAAAATAATAATCCACAACCCAAAACAAAAGTTTTAATCTCAATAATGAAATAAAATTAAATTATAAGCAGAAGAATCAAACTGAAACAGCTGCCTGAAGAACTTTTCTACCAAAAACTGCTTCAGAAGAAGAGAAAACATCAAAATGGTAGAATTTAGTAAAAGTATGCAAAGAAGACCAAGTTGCTGCTTTGTAAATCTGATCAACAGAAGCTTCATTCCTAAATGCCCAGGAAGTAGAAACTGACCTAGTAGAATGAGCCGTAATCCTTTGAGGCGGGGACTTACCCGACTCTACATAAGCATGATGAATCAAAGACTTTAACCAAGACGCCAAAGGGCCTTCTGACCTTTTGGAAACAGAAAAGATAACAAATAGACTAGAAGTCTTTCTAAAATCTTTAGTAGCTTCAACATAATATTTTAAAGCTCTTACTACATCCAAAGAATGTAAACATCTCTCCAGAGAATTCTTAGGATTAGGACACAATGAAGGAACAACAATTTCTCTACTAATGTTGTTAGAATTCACAACCTTAGGTAAAAATTTAAATGAAGTCCGCAACACCGCCTTATCCTGATGAAAAATCAGAAAAGGAGATTCACAAGAAAGAGCAGATAACTCAGAAACTCTTCTAGCAGAAGAGATGGCCAAAAGGAACAGAACTTTCCAAGAAAGTAATTTAATATCCAGAGAATGCATAGGTTCAAACGGAGGAGCCTGTAAAGCCCTCAGAACCAAATTAAGACTCCAAGGAGGAGAGATTGACTTAATGACAGGTTTGATACGAACCAAAGCCTGTACAAAACAATGAATATCAGGAAGATTAGCAATATTTCTGTGAAAAAGAACAGAAAGAGCAGAGATTTGTCCTTTGAAGGAACTTGCAGACAAACCTTTATCCAAACCATCCTGAAGAAACTGTAAAATTCTAGGAATTCTAAAAGAATGCCAGGAAAATTTATGAGAAGAACACCAAGAAATGTAAGTCTTCCAGACTCGATAATAAATCTTCCTAGACACAGATTTACGAGCCTGTAACATAGTATTAATTACTGAGTCAGAGAAACCTCTATGACTAAGAATCAAGCATTCAATTTCCATACCTTCAAATTTAATGATTTGAGATCCTGATGGAAAAAAGGGCCTTGAGATAGAAGGTCTGGTCTTAACGGAGGAGTCCAAGGTTGGCAACTGGCCATCCAAATGAGATCCGCATACCAAAACCTGTGAGGCCATGCTGGAGCCACCAGCAGTACAAACGAATGTTCCATTAGAATTTTGGAAATCACTTTTGGAAGAAGAACTAGAGGCGGAAAGATATAGGCAGGATGATAATTCCAAGGAAGCGACAACACGTCCACTGCCTCCACCTGAGGATCCCTGGATCTGGACAGATACCTGGGAAGTTTCTTGTTTAGATGAGAGGCCATCAGATCTATTTCTGGAAGTCCCCAGATTTGAACAATCTGAAGAAATACCTCTGGGTGAAGGGACCATTCGCACGGATGTAACGTCTGGCGACTGAGATAATCCGCTTCCCAATTGTCTACACCTGGGATGTGAACCGCAGAGATTAGACAGGAGGTGGATTCCGCCCATACAAGTATCCGAGATACTTCTTTCATAGCCTGAGGACTGTGAGTCCCACCTTGATGATTGACATATGCCACGGTTGTGACATTGTCTGTCTGAAAACAAATAAACGATTCTCTCTTCAGAAGAGGCCAGAACTGAAGAGCTCTGAAAATCGCACGGAGTTCCAAAATGTTGATTGGTAATCTCGCCTCCTGAGATTCCCAAACCCCCTGCGCTGTCAGAGATCCCCATACAGCTCCCCAACCTGACAGACTCGCATCTGTTGAGATCACAGTCCAGGTTGGACCACGTCAGAGAGTATCGTACATTGGGATTTAAGGATATTAATTGTAATATCTTTGTATAATCCCTGCACCACTGGTTCAGCAAACAAAGCTGAAGAGGTCGCATGTGAAAACGAGCAAAGGTGATCGCGTCCAATGCAGCAGTCATGAGACCTAGAATTTCCATGCACAAAGCTACCGAAGGGAATGATTGAGACTGAAGGTTTCGACAGGCTGAAACCAATTTCAGACGTCTCTTTTCTGTTAGAGACAAGGTCATGGACACTGAATCTATTTGAAAACCCAAAAAGGTTACCTTTGTCTGAGGGATCAATGAACTCTTTGGTAAATTGATCCTCCAACCATGTCTTTGAAGAAACGACACAAGTTGATTCGTATGAGATTCTGCAGAATGTGAAGACTGAGCAAGTACCAAGATATCGTCCAAATAAGGAAATACCACAATACCCTGTTCTCTGATTACAGAGAGAAGGGCACCGAGAACCTTTGAAAAGATCCTTGGAGCTGTTGCTAGGCCAAACGGAAGGGCCACAAACTGGTAATGCTTGTCTAGAAAAGAGAATCTCAGAAACTGATAATGAGCTGGATGAATTGGAATATGAAGGTATGCATCCTGTAAATCTATTGTGGACATATAATGCCCTTGCTGAACAAAAGGCAGAATAGTCCTTATAGTTACCATATTGAATGTTGGTATCCTTACATAACGATTCAATATTTTTAGATCCAGAACTGGTCTGAAGGAATTCTCCTTCTTTGGTACAATGAAAAGATTTGAGTAAAACCCCAGACCCTGTTCCAGAATCACATTTCAGAAACGCCTGAGCCTTCACTGGGTTTATTGGAATGCGAGAGAGAAAAAATCTTCTCGCAGGCGGCCTTACCTTGAAACCTATTCTGTACCCTTGTGAAATAATGTTCTGAATCCAAAGACTGTGAATCGAATTGATCCAAATATCTTTGAAAAATCGTAACCTGCCCCCTACCAGCTGTGCTGGAATGAAGGCCGCACCTTCATGTGGACTTGGGAGCTGGCTTTGACTGGGTCAGGCTTCTGTTCCTTATTCTGACGAAAGGAACGAAAACGATTAGCAGCCCTGTATTTACCTTTAGATTTTTTGTCCTGAGGCAAAAAGGTTCCTTTCCCCCCAGTAACAGTTGAAATAATAGAATCCAACTTAGAACCAAATAATTTATTACCTTGGAAAGAAAGAGAAAGCAAAGTTGACTTAGAAGTCATATCTGCATTCCAAGTTTTAAGCCATAAAGCTCTTCTAGCTAAAATAGCTAAAGACATATACCTGACATCAATTCTAATGATATCAAAGATGGCATCACAAATAAAGTTATTAGCATGTTGAAGAAGTTTAACAATGCTATGAGTATTATGGTCTGACACTTGTTGCGCTAAAGCCTCCAACCAGAAAGTTGAAGCTGCAGCAACATCAGCCAAAGAAAAAGCAGGTCTAAGAAGATTACCTGAACATAAATAAGCTCTCCTTAGAAAGGATTCAAGTTTCCTATCTAAAGGATCCTTAAAGGAAGTACTATCCACCGTAGGAATAGTAGTACGTTTAGCAAGAGTAGAGATAGCCCCATCAACTTTAGGGATTTTGTCCCAAAACTCTTAACTATCAGATGGCACAGGGTACAATTTCTTAAACCTTTGAGAAGGAGTAAATGAAGTACGCAGATTATTCCATTCCCTAGAAATTACTTCAGAAATAGCATCAGGGACAGGAAAAACTTCTGGAATAACTATATGAGGTTTGAAAACCAAATTTAAACGCTTAGTAGATTTAGTATCAAGAAGACTAGACTCCTCCATATCTAAAGCGATTAACACTTCTTTAAGTAAAGAACGAATAAATTCCATTTTAAATAAATATGAAGATTTATCAGTGTCAATATCTGAGACAGAATCTTCTGAACCAGATAGATCCTCATCAGAAACAGACAAGTCAGAATGATGACGGTCACTTAAAAAATCATCTGAAATATGAGAAGTTTTAAAAGACCTTTTACGTTTACTGGAAGGAGGAATAACAGACAGAGCCTTCCTAATAGATTTAGAAACAAATTCTTTTACATTAACAGGAACATCCTGAGCATTAGATGTTGAGGGAACAACAACAGGTAATGGATTATTACTAATGGAAATACTATCTGCATTAGCAAGTTTATCATGACATTCATCACAAACTACAGCCGGAGGAACAGTTACCACAAGTTTACAACAAATGCACTTAACTTTGGTAGAACCAGCACCAGGCAGCGTCTTTCCAGAAGTAGATTCTGATCCAGGGTCAAGTTGAGACATCTTGCAATATGTAATAGAAAAAACAACATATAAAGCAAAATTATCAAATTCCTTAAATGACAGTTTCAGGAATGGGAAAAAATGCCAATGAACAAGCCTCTAGCAACCAGAAGCAATGAAAAATGAGACTGAAATAATGTGAAAAAAAGGTGGAGACAAGAATGACGCCCACATTTTTTGGCGCCAAAATGACGCCCACATTATTGGCGCTAACACCTAAATTTTTTGGCGCTAAGTATGACGCCACATCCAGTGACGCCGGAAAAAAAAACGCCAACATTTTTGCCGTAAAAAAAACGTCTGACACAAAAATAACGTAAAAAAAAATGACGTAACCACGAACAACTTCCGGCGTCAATTAGGGCGCCGTAAATTACAAATTTTTTGCGCCAAAAAAGTCCGCGCCAAAAATGACGCAGTAAAGTGAAGCATTTTCAGCCCCCGCGAGCCTAACAGCCCTCAGGGAAAAAAGTCAATTGAAAAAACTTTTAAGGTAAGAAAAAATAATCATTCATATACTGTCTGAAATAAGGAATACTGATTACCCTGAATCATGGCAAATATAAGTTTAAACACATATATTTAGAACTTTATAAATAAAGTGCTCAACCATAGCTTAAGAGTGTCATAATAAAATAAGACTTACTTACCCCAAGACACTCATCTACATATAGTAGATAGCCAAACCAGTACTGAAACGAGAATCAGTAGAGGTAATGGTATATTAGAGTATATCGTCGATCTGAAAAGGGAGGTAGGAGAAGAATTCTCTACGACCGATAACAGAGAACCTATGAAATAGATCCCGTAGAAGGAGACCATGGTGTTCAAATAGGCAATACTCTCTTCACATCCCTCTGACATTCACTGCACTCTGAGAGGAAAACCGGGCTCCAGCCTGCTGCGAAGCGCATATCAACGAAGAATCTCACACAAACTTACTTCACCACCTCCACGGGAGGCAAAGTTTGTAAAACTGAATTGTGGGTGTGGTGAGGGGTGTATTTATAGGCATTTTGAGGTTTGAGAAACTTTGCCCCTCCTGGTAGGAATGTATATCCCATACGTCACTAGCTCATGGACTCTTGCTAATTACATGAAAGAAAGTTAAACAAACAATCTCAACATCAGTATCCTCCATAACTAGATAAAGGATACCAAAAAATGGACTAAATATAAAACAATTTAAACGGCACCTGACACCCACAATGGCTGGGGCACTCACCACCTCCTATGAACCAGACACCAGCAGACTAGAATTCTCAGTCGCCACACTGTCAGAAATGCAGAAATGGGAGACCAGAACGTAAACACGCCCAGTCACAAAGTGAACCGTACAGTCCAAAAAAAGCACTCCCGACCATAAGGTCACCTCACTTCAAAAGGCTGTTATAATCCAAAAAGCCACAAGCCCAATTAACACTACACATAAGCAAATTGAATCACATAAACATGAATAAACCCCCCCCCCCTGTTTAATAATCCCCCTCAGGAGATATTAACCGTTGATTCCAAAATACTATAAGGAGTCCCACTGAGACCCTTGCATTTTTCATGTAAGTTTGCAGGAACAAATGAATTACAGTACATGTCAAGTAAATGAAACGATCTTACCGGAATCTACAGCTGTTTAACAGGTTGGTGAGGTCAATAATGCTATATTGCTTTATTGCATGAGTTTATTCAAGTGACTACATGGTTGTATCATGGAACATGAAGCTATTTTACAATACAAGGTACAACCTACAATTTCCTCATGATTTTCCTATTCTTGGCATGATCATTTCCCTAAATACACTGCTAATGAAATTCAGGAGTTTTCCTAAGATAAATTCATATGCCTTTCATAACCTCTCAATACCCGGCATAAAGGTCAGGATAGGTGTTAAGGATAGATTTCCAGCTTCTTAATTTCTCAAAGAGCTAAAGGTTTTTCTTCTTGAAGAATGGTGCAATATAATTCTACAGGTAGTTACAAACTTGTGTGATCGCATTCAATGAGGAATTACGCTGTTCTGAAAGTGTGGCACTACTACTTAATCAACCTGGTATTAATACAGCGCTGTGTTTTTCTGTAATTTTGCCCTTGTATGTAGACAGAGACCAGAAGCATATCGCCACAAATTTTAAGTGTATCCTCTACAGATTGTTTGTATAACAAATAGGTTGAGAACTTTGTCTGTACTGCTGTAGTGTTTGTGTATTTCTACAGAAGTTTCAAAATGTCTGTTTTCTAGACTAAGTATAAAGGCCAGGTGTATGTCTACATATAGAAAACACAAACATCTGTCTGTTTGGCAGTTTTAAACCATATAGAGGAATGCGTCTGTTCTGAAGTATTTATTCTTAAAGTGATGGTTAAGTCAGAACATTCACTTTTAACTAAATAATATTTTTGTGAAATAAAATAATAAAACAGCGCTTTAAAACTTTAACAGTACCTGCAAGTAGACATATATCTCTTATTTAGATTACTATCAGTGAAATGTTTTAATGTATTACCCCTTTAGCCAATCATAACCTTAGCCAGATGGCTTGCTGAAGTGAATTTGAGCTCCTTGTGCACATGGCGTTTTGGTGTGCAATATATGTGGATCATCTCGGTATCTTAGGCTGTGTCCGTGCTCGATCACGGTAGGGTAGCGCATGCACAGTATATTTAAAGTAGATTCTCTCCCGATTCATTGATTTTCTACTGGTCCAAATATTTTTTTCCACAAAATAAGTTATTTTACTATACATGATGTTATTGTTTTAACCAAAAATTTGTGCAATAATGATAGTTTGATCAGGGGATTACAGTAGAAGCTCGGATGACGTGATATGCAGTTCCATTTATTCTCTCGGGAGCACGCATTAAATCTGACATAGAGAGGGTGGGACTACTCTATATGTCAGTACTGAAAATCTATATGCAATACTGAAAATCTAAGGGGGGCGGAGGGACCAATTAGAAACGTTTGTGACATAATTAAATTATAAAAAGAAAATTTATGCTTACCTGATAAATTTGTTTCTTTTTAGACACGAGTCCACTGATTTCATCCTTACTTGTGGGATATTCAACTCCTGGTCAGCAGGAGGAGGCAAAGAGCACCACAGCAGAGCTGCTATATATAGCTCCTCCCTTCCCTCCCACTCCAGTCATTCGACCAGTTAGGAAGAGAAAGGAAAAGCCAAGGTGCAGAGGTGTCTGAAGTTTACAAAAACTAATAACCTGTCTCAAAGAACAGGGTGGGCCGTGGACTCATCGTGTCTAAAAAGAAACAGAAATTTGTCAGGTAAGCATAAATTTTCTTTTCTTTTTAAAGACATAATGAGTCCACGGATTTCATCCTTACTTGTGGGATACAATACCAAAGCTAGAGTACACAGATGATAAGGGAGGGACAAGACAGGGAACCGAAACAGAAGGCACCACTGCTTGAAGAACCTTTCTCCCATATACAGCCTCAGCCGAAGCAAAAGTATTAATTTCGAAATATTTAGAAAAAATTTAGAAAAATTGCAGCCTTGCAAATCTGTTCTACAGAAGCTTCATTCCTGAATGCCCATGATGAAGCAACAGTCCTAGTGGAATGAACCGTAATTCTTACAGGAGGCTGCTGACCAGCAGACTCATATGCAAAACGGATGATACTCTTTAGTCAAAAAGAAAGAGGTAGCCGTAGCCTTCTAGCCCTTACGTTTTCCCGAGAAAAGGACAAACAAAGAAGACGACTGACGAAAGTCCTTAGTTGCTTGTAAATAAAATTTCAAAGCACGAACCACATCCAAATTGTGCAAAAGACGCTCCTTTTGACAAGAAGAATTAGGACACAAGGAAGGAACAACAATCTCCTGATTAATGTTCCTGTCTGTAAAAACCTTAGGGAGGAACCCTAGTTCATTCCGTAAAACCACCTTATCCGAATGAACAATAAGGTGAGGTGAATTGTATTGCAATTCCAAAAGTTCAGACGCTATACGATCTGAAGAAATGGCAACAAGAAAGAAAACTTTCCAAGATAACAACTTAATATCTAAGGAATGCATAGGCTCAAATGGAGCCCCTTAAAGAACTTTAAGAACTAAATTCAGACTCCATGGAGGAGCAATTGGTTTAAACACAGGCCTGATTCTAACCAAAGCCTGACAAAAGGAATGAACATCTGGAACATCTGCCAGGCGTTTGTGTAACAAAATAAATAAGGCAGATGATCTGACCCCGTAGGAAACTTGCAGATAAACCCTTCTCCAATCATCCTTGGAGAAAATACAAAATTCTGGTAAACCTAACTACTCCATGAGTAGCCTGTGGATTCACACCAATAAATATATTTACACCATATCTTATGGTAAATCTTTCTAGTCACAGGATTACGAGCCTGGATACTGGTCTCTAAGACCGAATCAGAAAACCCCCGCTTGGATAGGAATAAGCATTCAATCTCCAAGCAGACAACTTCAAACAAACTAGATTTTGGTGAAAGAAGGACCCTTAAATGAGAAGGCCCTTCCTCAACGGAAGTCTCCAAGGTGGCAGGGAAGCCATGTCCACCTGGTTTGCATACCATATTGATACTGATGCCCTTTCCTGTTTGATTCGAACAGTGACTCAAGGAAGCGCAAATGGAGGAAAAAGGTATGCAAGATTGAAGGACCAAGGAACCGCCAGAGTATCTATCAATTCTGCCTGGGGGTTCCTGAACCTCGACCTGTATCCTGGAAGCTTGGCATTCTGACGAGATGCCATTAAATTCAACTCCGACTGACCCCATTTGAGAATCAGGTTAGAGAACACTTCCGGATGGAGTTCCCACACCCCCGGACGAAAAGTCTGCCTGCTCAGAAAATCCATCTCAGAGTTGTTCCAACCCTGTGATGAGGATTGCCGAAAAAAAAGCAATAATGGGTCTCCACCCATTGAATTATTCTGACAACCTCTTTCATCGCCAAGGAACTCCTTGTTCCTCCCTAATGAGAGATGTAGGCCAATGACGTTATGTTGTCCGAGTCAGACCTGATAAACTGACCCAAGGCCAGGCCAAAAGAGCAATGTAGACCGCTCTTCATTGCAGAATAGCTATAGGAAAAAAAATCGGACTCAGTCTGTGTCCATAATTCTGGAGCCTTCAAGAAGCCCCAGACTGCTCCCCACCCTAGGAGTCTGGCATCTGTCGCCACAATCACCCAAGAAAGTCTGCAAAAACATGTTCCCTAAGTATAGGCACCGGGAGCCAAGTATAAAACACACAACATACTGCTTACCAAACAGTTCTCTGTGCAATCCCCCGGTCGTCTTGCTTAAGACTAGGCACCAGGAGCAAAGTATAAAATGTATAACATACTGTGTGAGCATGAATATTACATAACATAAGAGCCTCTGGAAAAAAGCTCAATATAAAATCTCCCGGTCTGTTTGAATAATAAATATGAGACCACTGGGAGATGAGACATATGTAAACTCCAGTGTCCTAGCTGCCTTAATTCCCCTAATATGCTTGGAGAATCTTCCATTTAGTTCCATGAGGTATAGAAAAATAACAAAGTGCCCAGGCCTTTTTCTGAGATGCTCTACCCCCAGAAATAAAGTCAGAACTTACCTCATTTTCTGCCTGGCAGCAAGGCAGTTCCCAGGTTTAGGAGGTCCTCTCCCTCCCATGGACCTGTAACGAAACGAAAGTCCTGAGTAAAATCCCTCAGGTTTTCAGGGTAAAGGCAGCATCAGAATATGGGAGGCACAGTGAGAATTATGTCCCACAAGTTCCCATTGCTTTAAAGGCACCAAATGCTCTACTGTAGAGACTGATATGGACTACGGCTACACCCTAGAGCAAAGCAGCACACTCTGGCACTACTTTAAAAATAATAAACTCTTGATTGAAGAATCTAATCTAACACCTCACTTTACCTCTTCCTATCACTAACGTAGGCAAAGAGAATGACTGAGTGGGAAGGAAGGGAGGAGCTATATATAGCAGCTCTGCTGTGGTGCTCTTTGCCTCCTCCTGCTGACCAGGAGGTGAATATCCCACAAGTAAGGATGAAATCCGTGGCCTCATCGTGTCTTTAAAAAGAAAGGTAGTTTTAACACAAATCATTATTTGGCAAAACTATTTTATATATATTTTTTATAAAGTAGAATACCTCTACAACTGGTGTAGCTGTAAGCTTTTGGGTATAGGGTGCGCAAAGTCTAAGCATAATGCATGTAAATGTGCATACACAGTTTAATTATAAATATGAATGTATGTATTGATATATATACAAAATTAAGTGTGCACATATAAGTGCATAAATGTGCGTATTGTGAGGGTATAGAGAGAATAAAGATATAAAGAGATAAATATATATCTATATATACATATACACCTAAATACAAAAGGACATAAAAATAGCTGCTATGAATAAAACATCCAGTGTGCGGGAAAACCTTTTCCTAGTAATCCCTAAAATTAAAAAATAAAAATGGGGGGCGTGTCTCTAGGCAGCACCTTGAATGGTAGCAATATCGGTTGCTCCAAGGGATTCACAGATAATCTACCTTTTATCAGTGGCCAAGATCATCCAACTCCCACACTTTGATATTAATAACCTACAGACCAACCTGAGTTGGGTGATACTAAATCTTTGGTATTATAACCTTTGGAAATCGATCTGGAGCGTTGAGCCCTAAGGCAGTTACTTCAGTAACGGCTCTCAACACCCCCCCCCCCCGGTATCTTGTAAGCCGGGTATGCAGTGCAAAGACACTGACACTTCTTACATATAAGGGGAGAGTAGCTTGTGGTATAACCCCGGACAGCAGAACTGCATCTGCCTCCAGAGACCAGGGAATTTTCTACATGCTATTAAAGCACTACCCTTTAAATATGGCGCTGGATTCTAAATGGATCATCCGGGAAGTTGCAGCCATGCTTAACTCTCACTACAATGAGCTGTGCGCAATCATTGCCGAGGAATATGCCTCTCTAAAAGACACTTGTGCAAGGGCTAGGGGTGAACTGCAGGCTCCACAGAAACCGAAAGCCAAATGTATTACGTACCAGCTCCAAACACCTTTGGTAACTACAACTAACAAATGCATACAACCCTTGCTCTCTTGTGAAAGCTTTTCAACTAGTGACCCAAACACTTCGGATAAGCAGCCAGGCGAACTGAGGGAGCATTCGGCCAGCCCGGAGGGGAGAACCATATCGCTAGACTGCTCCGAATATAAGGAGGAGAATGCTGCAAAAGGAAGTCCGATGCTGGCACAGAAGTTGAATGTTAGCAGCAGCCTAGACCTAAGGATGATCCTGCAGAACTCAGTTGCAAAGGTACCTGCTCACAGTGTGTGGGATCTGAGACCTACGAGTACAATTTACCATCCCTATGTTGCTCCGCCGGAGAATTCAGCTGGGACCCGTGGGTCCTCATCAGGGGAGACAGATCCGTCCGGAGAGGTGCTATATCTTCATTGCAGAAGCCATTACCAGCAGTGTAAAACCGGAGTAGGTTGAACTTATTCCTAAGCCGCTATCGCATGGCAGATTCAGTGCGAACAATCCAGGTATGGATCCATGTATCTGCTTAGCGGCATAATACCTGAAGGACCTGAACGGTTTACACAAGGTACTATGATCAACACGCTGCTAGAAATCTGCCTTCAGTTTACTTTGGGCCCCGCATAGAGCACAGATCATATATTAGGCTAATATAGTAAATGAGTCCTCCAACTATGTTGATGTCACTGTGCTGGTTTACGGGGGTTGATGTTTATACATGCTGCGATACCTCTAGCTATTGCCATGCAGCCTTATGCTTTACATAACACTTATGAAGTTTACTTTGATGTCTGTAGCCACGTATACAAGAACTTGGTCTGTAAGCTTCACATGTCTCAACTTTGGACTCTGTGGGCACTCAGATTACACATAAGTCAAATATGGATTATCACCTGTTTATTCATGTTACTGATTTATTTTTATGGCTTTGTTGTGTTTGTGCAGTATGTGTCTCTCTGCTGGTGGTATGAGGTGTGTGCATCCTAAGCTTATCAGTTATTGCATATTTTTTCATAGAGGTAAATTATCTAATTCTTATCATTGCTTTGTTATATTCCTGTTTGCCTTCTATGGTTTGGGGGACTTATATAGTAGAACCACTTAGGCTGCCTTGTGTAACCCCTTAACTGTGTGCTCTGACTACTAGCTTCCAGGTTCACCCCTCCTTGGTTATATTTCCTTATATGAAAAGGCAGTGCTTCTGCATTTAAGCTCGCATGTTTTTTAACCATATAGTTTGACTGGATAACCCTCCACGTCTGTTAATATTCCCTACAGTCAAGAGCTATAAATCCCTCCTATAGATAATGGTATGCTCTCCCCCACCACTCCTTTAGTTGCCATAACTTACAAAATCCTCCGGTCTCGCACAAGGTCTAAATAACAAGGTTATGTCTTGATAAGAGCATTTGTTACAATGGTAAGTGTGAAAATTGTAACCCATTCTCCCTAACCATGGCTATTCTCGTATACTCCTATTTGTTGCTACACAATTGCAATGTTTCACATATCAATGGTCCATGAGTGGCCATTTGAATCATCAGATTTCCCCCTCAATAATATTTAATCTAGCAGGGACCAAAAGTGTCCTCTTGTGTGGATGGAGGGAAATATTTGTTATAATGAGGTTCTAACTTTAACATGCTCCAAAACATCAATAATATTTATTTCCATTGTTCAGATACCTAAATACTGTACTAATCAGTCATATGTCTCTATCTACATGTGTTGTACATGAATATATTACTGTAAATTGTTATTTCCTCAATAAAAAAAACTTTACTAAAAAAAATAAAAATAAAAATGAAGAGTGCTGGGTGAAATTCAGCACTATTTCATTATCCACTAAAAAATATTGTTAAAATAGATGTATGTACATATACAGGGGGTATGATAGTTTCCAATTCTGTGGTATAATAGTATGAATTCTATATAAAAAAAACACAAAGTTCCAAATGATATGAAGAATGAATGAATATTAAGAGAAACTTCATAGAGTCAATGAAAAACATAATTTATGTAAGAACTTACCTGATAAATTCATTTCTTTCATATTGGCAAGAGTCCATGAGCTAGTGGCATATGGGATATACAATCCTACCAGGAGGGGCAAAGTTTCCCAAACCTCAAAATGCCTATAAATACACCCCTCACCACACCCACAATTCATTTTAACGAATAGCCAAGCAGTGGGGTGATAAAGGAGTAGAAAGCATCAACAAAGGAAATTTGGAAATAATTGTGCTTTATACAAAAAATCATAACCACCATAAAAAGGGTGGGCCTCATGGACTCTTGCCAATATGAAAGAAATGAATTTATCAGGTAAGTTGTTACATAAATTATGTTTTCTTTCATGTAATTGGCAAGAGTCCATGAGCTAGTGACATATGGGATATCAATACCCAAGATGTGGATCTCCACTCAAGAGTCACTAGAGAGGGAGGGAATAAAATAAAAACAGCCATAATCTGCTGAAAAAAATTAATCCACAACCCAAAAATATAAGTTTATTTCATTTGAAAGAAAAAAACTTAAATCAAAAGCAGAAGAATCGAACTGAAACAGCTGCCTGAAGAACGTTTCTACCAAAAACTGCTTCCGAAGAAGCAAATACATCAAAAGGGTAGAATTTAGTAAATGTAAGCAAAGAGGACCAAGTTGCCGCTTTGCAAATCTGATCAACTGATGCTTCATTCTTAAAAGTCCACGAAATGGAAACTGATCTAGTAGAATGAGCTGTAATTCTCTGAGACGGGGCCTGACCCGACTCCAAATAAGCTTGATGAATCAAAAGTTTCAACCAAGTAGCCAATGAAATAGCAGAAGCCTTCTGACGTTTCCTAGGACCAGAAAATAAAACAAATAGACTGGAAGTCTTCCAGAAATCTTTAGTAGCTTCCACATAATATTTCAAAGCTCTTAACACATCCAAAGAATGTAAGGAACTTTCCAAAGAATTCTTAGGATTAGGACACAAGGAAGGGACAACAATTTCTCTACTAATGTTGTTAGAATTCACAACCTTAGGTAAAATTTAAAAAGAAGTCCGCAACACTGCCTTATCCTGATGAAAAAATCAGAAAAAGAGACTCACAAGAAAGAGCAGATAACTCAAACTCTTCTAGTAGAAGAGATGGCCAAAAGGAACAACACTTTCCAAGAAAGTAGTTTAATGTCCAAAAAATGCATAGGTTCAAATGGAAGAACCTGTAAAGCCGTCAGAACCAAAATAAGACTCCAAGGAAGAGAAATTGATTAAATAACATAATTTATGCTTACCTGATAAATTCCTTTCTTCTGTAGTGTGATCAGTCCACGGGTCATCATTACTTCTGGGATATTACTCCTCCCCAACAGGAAGTGCAAGAGGATTCACCCAGCAGAGCTGCATATAGCTCCTCCCCTCTACGTCACTCCCAGTCATTCGACCAAGGACCAACGAGAAAGGAAAAGCCAAGGGTGAAGTGGTGACTGGAGTATAAATTAAAAAATATTTACCTGCCTTAAAAATAGGGCGGGCCGTGGACTGATCACACTACAGAAGAAAGGAATTTATCAGGTAAGCATAAATTATGTTTTCTTCTGTTAAGTGTGATCAGTCCACGGGTCATCATTACTTCTGGGATACCAATACCAAAGCAAAAGTACACGGATGACGGGAGGGATAGGCAGGCTCTTTATACAGAAGGAACCACTGCAGAACCTTTCTCCCAAAAATAGCCTCCGATGAAGCAAAAGTGTCAAATTTGTAAAATTTGGAAAAAGTATGAAGCGAAGACCAAGTTGCAGCCTTGCAAATCTGTTCAACAGAGGCCTCATTCTTGAAGGCCCAAGTGGAAGCCACAGCTCTAGTAGAATGAGCTGTAATTCTTTCAGGAGGCTGCTGTCCAGCAGTCTCATAAGCTAAACGAATTATGCTACGAAGCCAAAAAGAAAGAGAGGTAGCGGAAGCTTTTTGACCTCTCCTCTGCCCAGAGTAAATGACAAACAGAGAAGACGTTTGTCGAAATTCCTTAGTTGCCTGTAAGTAAAATTTTAGAGCACGGACTACATCCAGGTTGTGCAGTAGACGTTCCTTCTTTGAAGAAGGATTTGGGCATAAAGAAGGAACAACAATCTCTTGATTGATATTCCTGTTAGTAACTACCTTAGGTAAGAACCCAGGTTTAGTACGCAGGACTACCTTATCCGAATGAAAAATCAAATAAGGAGAATCACAATGTAAGGCTGATAATTCAGAGACTCTTCGAGCCGAGGAAATAGCCATTAAAAATAGAACTTTCCAAGATAACAACTTTATATCAATGGAATGAAGGGGTTCAAACGGAACGCCCTGTAAAACATTAAGAACAAGGTTTAAACTCCATGGTGGAGCAACAGTTTTAAACACAGGCTTAATTCTGGCCAAAGCCTGACAAAAAGCCTGGACGTCAGGAACTTCTGACAGACGTTTGTGTAACAGAATGGACAGAGCTGAGATCTGTCCCTTTAATGAACTAGCAGATAAACCCTTTTCTAAACCTTCTTGTAGAAAAGACAATATCCTAGGAATCCTAACCTTACTCCAAGAGTAACCTTTGGATTCACACCAATATAGGTATTTACGCCATATCTTATGGTAAATCTTTCTGGTAACAGGTTTCCTAGCCTGTATTAAGGTATCAATAACTGACTCAGAAAATCCACGTCTTGATAAAATCAAGCGTTCAATTTCCAAGAGGTCAGCTTCAGAGAAGTTAGATTTTGATGTTTGAAGGGACCCTGTATCAGAAGGTCCTGTTTCAGAGGTAGAGACCAAGGTGGACAGGATGACATGTCCACCAGGTCTGCATACCAAGTCCTGCGTGGCCACGCAGGTGCTATTAGAATCACTGATGCTCTCTCTTGTTTGATTCTGGCAATCAATCGAGGAAGCAACGGGAAGGGTGGAAACACGTAAGCCATCCTGAAGTCCCAAGGTGCTGTCAGAGCATCTATCAGGACTGCTCCTGGATCCCTGGATCTGGACCCGTAACGAGGAAGCTTGGCGTTCTGTCGAGACGCCATGAGATCTATCTCTGGTTTGCCCCAACGTTGAAGTATTTGGGTAAAGACCTCCGGATGAAGTTCCCACTCCCCCGGATGAAAAGTCTGACGACTTAAGAAATCCGCCTCCCAGTTCTCCACTCCCGGGATGTGGATTGCTGACAGGTGGCAAGAGTGAGACTCTGCCCAGCAAATTATCTTTGATACTTCCATCATAGCTAGGGAGCTTCTTGTCCCTCCCTGATGGTTGATGTAAGCTACAGTCGTGATGTTGTCCGACTGAAACCTGATGAACCCCCGAGTTGTCAACTGGGGCCAAGCCAGGAGGGCATTGAGAACTGCTCTCAATTCCAGAATGTTTATTGGCAGGAGACTCTCCTCCTGACTCCATTGTCCCTGAGCCTTCAGAGAATTCCAGACGGCACCCCAACCTAGAAGGCTGGCGTCTGTTGTTACAATTGTCCAGTCTGGTCTGCTGAATGGCATCCCCCTGGACAGATGTGGCCGAGAAAGCCACCATAGAAGAGAATTTCTGGTCTCTTGATCCAGATTCAGAGAAGGGGATAAGTCTGAGTAATCCCCATTCCACTGACTTAGCATGCACAGTTGCAGTGGTCTGAGGTGTAAGCGTGCAAAGGGTACTATGTCCATTGCCGCTACCATTAAGCCGATTACCTCCATGCATTGAGCCACTGACGGGTGTTGAATGGAATGAAGGGTGCGGCAAGCACTTTGAAGTCTTGTTAGCCTGTCCTCTGTCAGGTAAATCTTCATTTCTACAGAATCTATAAGAGTCCCCAGGAAGGGAACTCTTGTGAGTGGAACGAGTGAACTTTTCTTTTCGTTCACCTTCCATCCATGTGACCTTAGAAATGCCAGCACTAACTCTGTATGAGACTTGGCAGTTTGAAAGCTTGAAGCTTGTATCAGAATGTCGTCTAGGTATGGAGCTACCGAGATTCCCCGCGGTCTTAGTACCGCCAGAAGAGCACCCAGAACCTTTGTGAAGATTCTTGGAGCTGTAGCCAATCCGAATGGAAGAGCCACAAACTGGTAATGCCTGTCTAGGAAGGCAAACCTTAGGTACCGATAATGATCTTTGTGAATCGGTATGTGAAGGTAAGCATCTTTTAAATCTACAGTGGTCATGTATTGACCCTCTTGGATCATAGGTAAAATTGTCCGAATAGTCTCCATCTTGAACGATGGAACTCTTAGGAATTTGTTTAGGATCTTTAAGTCCAGGATTGGTCTGAAAGTTCCCTCTTTTTTGGGAACCACAAACAGATTTGAGTAAAACCCCTGTCCCTGTTCCGATCGTGGAACTGGATGGATTACTCCCATTAACAAGAGCTCTTGTACGCAGCGTAGAAACGCCTCTTTCTTTGTCTGGATTGTTGACAATCTTGACAGATGAAATCTCTCTCTTGGAGGAGAGTATTTGAAGTCCAGAAGGTATCCCTGAGATATTATCTCTAGCGCCCAGGGATCCTGAACATCTCTTGCCCAAGCCTGGGCGAAGAGAGAAAGTCTGCCCCCCACTAGATCCGATCCCGGATCGGGGGCCCTCAATTCATGCTGTTTTAGGGGCAGCAGCAGGTTTCCTAGTCTGCTTGCCCTTGTTCCAGGACTGGTTAGGTTTCCAGCCTTGTCTGTAGCGAGCAACAGCTCCTTCCTGTTTTGGTGCAGAGAAAGTTGATGCTGCTCCTGCTTTGAAATTACGAAAGGAACGAAAATTAGACTGTCTAGTCTTGGCTTTGGCTTTGTCCTGAGGCAGGGCATGGCCTTTACCTCCTGTAATGTCAGCGATAATCTCTTTCAACCCGGGCCCGAATAAGGTCTGCCCTTTGAAAGGTATATTAAGCAATTTAGACTTAGAAGTAACATCAGCTGACCAGGATTTTAGCCACAGCGCCCTGCGTGCCTGAATGGCGAATCCTGAATTCTTCGCCGTAAGTTTAGTAAGATGTACTACGGCCTCCGAAATGAATGAATTAGCTAGTTTAAGGACTCTAAGCCTGTCCGTAATGTCGTCCAGAGTAGCTGAACCAATGTTCTCTTCCAGAGACTCAATCCAGAATGCCGCTGCAGCCGTGATCGGCGCAATGCATGCAAGGGGTTGCAATATAAAACCTTGTTGAACAAACATTTTCTTAAGGTAACCCTCTAACTTTTTATCCATTGGATCTGAAAAAGCACAGCTATCCTCCACCGGGATAGTGGTACGCTTAGCTAAGGTAGAAACTGCTCCCTCCACCTTAGGGACCGTTTGCCATAAGTCCCTTGTGGTGGCGTCTATTGGAAACATTTTTCTAAATATCAGAGGGGGTGAGAACGGCACACCGGGTCTATCCCACTCCTTAGTAACAATTTCAGTAAGTCTCTTAGGTATAGGAAAAACCTCAGTACTCGTCGGTACCGCAAAATATTTATCCAACCTACACATTTTCTCTGGTATTGCAACTGTGTTACAATCATTCAGAGCCGCTAATACCTCCCCTAGTAATACACGGAGGTTTTCCAGTTTAAATTTAAAATTTGAAATATCTGAATCCAGTCTGTTTGGATCAGAACCGTCACCCACAGAATGAAGTTCTCCGTCCTCATGTTCTGCCACCTGTGACGCAGTGTCTGACATGGCCCTAATATTATCAGCGCACTCTGTTCTCACCCCAGAGTGATCACGCTTACCTCTTAGTTCTGGTAATTTAGCCAAAACCTCAGTCATAACAGTAGCCATATCCTGTAATGTGATTTGTAATGGCCGCCCAGATGTACTCGGCGCTACAATATCACGCACCTCCCTCTGAGCGGGAGATGTAGGTACTGACACATGAGGCGAGTTAGTCGGCATATCTCTCCCCTCGTTGTTTGGTGAAATTTGTTCAATTTGTACAGATTGACTTTTATTTAAAGTAGCATCAATACAGTTAGTACATAAATTTCTATTGGGCTCCACTTTGGCATTGCAACAAATGACACAGGTATCATCCTCTGAATCAGACATGTTTAACACACTAGCAAATAAACTTGCAACTTGGAAATACAATTCAATTAGAATAATATTAAAATGTACTGTGTCTTTAAGAAGCACAGAAGATCTATGACAGTTGAAAATTAATAAATTGAAACAGTTATAGCCTCAATCCTTGTAAACAACACAACTTTAGCAAAGGTTTAATCCCATTAGCAAAGATAACAAATTCTGAAAGCAGGAAACAAATTACAGAATAAACGTTTTTTATCTCAGTCAAACTATAATTCTCACAGCTCTGCTGAGAGAAATTACCTCCCTCAAAATAAGTTTTGAAGACCCCTGAGCTCTGTAGAGATGAACCGGATCATGCAGGGAATACAATGAGTTGCTGACTGAAATATTTGATGCATAGAAAAAGCGCCAAAAAAACGGCCCCTCCCCCTCACACACAGCAGTGAGGGAGAACAGAAACTGTCAGAAAAACAGATTAAGCAACTGCCAAGTGGAAAAATAGTGCCCAAACATTTATTCACACAGTACCTCAGCAAATGAAAACGATTTTACATTCCAGCAAAAACGTTAAACATAATCTCTAGTTATTAAACAGCTTCATGTATTTCTTACAGTGTAATTCTAGTGAAGTACCATTCCCCAGAATACTGAAGTGTAAAGTATACATACATGACATTATATCGGTATGGCAGGATTTTCTCATCAATTCCATTGTCAGAAAATAAAAACTGCTACATACCTCTATGCAGATTCATCTGCCCGCTGTCCCCTGATCTGAAGTTTACCTCACTCCTCAGATGGCCGAGAACAGCAATATGATCTTAACTACTCCGGCTAAAATCATAGCAAAACTCTGGTAGATTCTTCTTCAAACTCTGCCAGAGAGGTAATAACACACTCCGGTGCTATTTTAAAATAACAAACTTTTGATTGAAGATATAAAACTAAGTATAATCACCATAGTCCTCTCACACATCCTATCTAGTCGTTGGGTGCAAGAGAATGACTGGGAGTGACGTAGAGGGGAGGAGCTATATGCAGCTCTGCTGGGTGAATCCTCTTGCACTTCCTGTTGGGGAGGAGTAATATCCCAGAAGTAATGATGACCCGTGGACTGATCACACTTAACAGAAGAAAACAGGTTTAATAAGAACTAAAGCCTGTACAAAACAGTGTATATCAGGAAGTATAGCAATCTTTCTGTGAAATAAAACAGAAAGAGCGGCGATTTGTCCCTTCAAGGAACTAGCAGACAAACCCTTATCCAAACCGTCCTGAAGAAACTGTAAAATTCTAGGAATTCTAAAAGAATGCCAGGAGAATTTATGAGAAGAACACCATAAAATGTAAGTCTTCCAAACTCTATAATAAATCTTTCTTAGAAACAGATTTACGAGCTTGTAACATAGTATTAATCACAGAGTCAGAGAAACCTCTATGACTTAGTACTAAGCGTTTAATTTCCATACCTTCAAATTTAATGATTTTAAATCGTGATGAAAAAACGGACCTTGAGATAGTATGTCTGGCTGAATGGAAGTGGCCAAGGCGGGCAACTGGACATCCGAACCAGATCCGCATACCAAAACCCGAGTGGCCATGCTGGAGCCACCAGCAACACAAATGATTGTTCCATGATGATTATAGAGATCACTCTTGGAAGGAGAACTAGAGGCGGGACAATGTAAGCAGGTTGATAACACGAAAGAAGTGTCAGCGCATCCACTGCTTTCGCCTGAACATCCCTGAACCTGGACAGGTATCTGGGAAGTTTCTTGTTTAGATGAGAGGCCATGAGATCTATCTCTGGAAGACCCCACATCTGAACAATCTGAGAAAACACATCTGGATGGAGAGACCACTCCCCTGGATGTAAAGTCTGGCGGCTGAGAAAATCCGCCTCCCAATTGTCTACACCTGGGATATGCACCGCAGAGATTAGACAAGAGCTGGATTCCGCCCAAACAAGTATCCGAGATACTTCTTTCATAGCTTGGGGACTGTGAGTCCCACCCTGATGATTGACATATGCCACTGTTGTGATATTGTCTGTCTGAAAACAAATGAACGGTTCTCTCTTTAGCAGAGGCCAAAACTGAAGAGCTCTGAGAATTGCACGGAGTTCTAAAATATTTATTGGTAATCTCGCCTCTTGAGATTTCCAAACCCCTTGTGCTGTCAGAGATCCCCAAACAGCTTCCCAACCTGAAAGAATCGCATTTGTTGCGATCACAGTCCAGGTTGGCCAAACAAAAGAAGCCCCTTGAACCAAACGATGGTGATCTATCTACCATGTCAGAGAGTGTCGTACATTGATTCAGCATACAAAGCTGTAGAGGTCTCATGTGAAAACGAGCAAAGGGGTTCGCGTCCGATGCTGCAGTCATGAGACCTGAAACTTCCATGCACATAGCCACTGAAGGGAATGACAGACTGAAGGTGCCGGCATGCTGCAACCAATTTTAAACGTCTCTTTTCTGTTAGAGACAGAGTCATGGACACTGAATCTATCTGGAAACCTAAAAAGGTGACCCTTGTCTGAGGAATCAAGAAACTTTTGGTAAATTGATCCTCCAACCATGTTTCCAAAGAAACAACACTAGTTGATTGGTGTGAGATTCTGCAGTACGCAAAGACTGAGCTAGCACCAAGACATCATCCAAATAAGGAAACACCGCAATACCCTGTTCTCTGTTTACAGAGAGTAGGGCACCCAAAACCTTTGAAAAGATTCTTGGAGCTGTTGCTAGGCCAAATGGAAGAGCAACAAATTGGTAATGCTTGTTTAGAAAAGAGAATCTCAGAAACTGATAATGTTCTGGATGAATCGGAATATGAAGGTATGCATCCTGCAAGTCTATTGTGGACATATAATGTCCTTGCTGAACAAAAGGCAGAATAGTCCTTATAGTCACCATCTTGAAAGTTGGTACTCTTACATAACGATTCAAAATTTTCAGATCCAGAACTGGTCTGAATAAATTTTCCTTCTTTGGTACAATGAATAGATTTTAATAAAAACCCCAAACCTTGTTCCTGAGGAGGAACTGGCATGATTACCCCTGAAGACTCCAGGTCTGAAACACACTTCAGTACTGGATTTACTGGGATACGTGAGAGAAAAAATCTTCTCACAGGAGGTCTTACTCTGAATCCTATTCAATACCCTTGAGAGACAATACTCTGAATCCATTGATTTTGGATAGATTTTTTTTTTTTTAAAACTTCTTTTTATTGAGAAAAAGTAGTACAAATATAATGAGAGCTCTTGTACAACAATCAAATATTTCCAATACAGTCAAGAGAGAAAATTACAAGGTATGATTTCAAAATGATAGCATTGCATTGATATGTGTTATAAAAATCTTGGGAAACTGGGTCCAACATAAGAGATAGGTAGTTTTGTAGCTCTCATTATGGCTAGGATTGAGAGGTAGTCTGAATAAATTCTACTGTATACACCGTGAACCATTACCTGATCTTTATCAAAGCTGTAGGTTAAATACCACCTCTCACAAGTATTTGACTGACTTTCTCATTTTTAACTAATTTAAAACAAGACAAAACAAAAACAAAACAAAAAAAATAAACCTATACAACAACAACAAAAACAAAAACCCCCCATACTATATAACAGCAGGAACAGGTAGGACTGAGTTAGACCCAAGCCCAGCCAGGTGAGTTGATGACGGAATCAATATAATAAGCATAGTCTGAAGATAAACTCGGCAGCGATTGCCAGTATTGGATTATTACATATTATCAATGTACCCTGGTATCGTATCCTAAGGTCCTTCCAGGAATGGCCTGGTACAAATAAGCAATGTCTATATAGTTAGCATAATATGGACCTTTATCGCTTAAAATCAGTAAGGGTATAGTGGGACAATTAAAGGAGTTATGTATGTAGGTTTCACCCAATGTATGTTGATGTACCATCAGTTAGATGTCTGGGAATATATGCAAGAGATTTCTTAGCCCGGCACAATGAGCCAGCTTGCAAAGTGTGGTAGCATATTAATAACAAGGCCTTGAAGGGGTAAAAGTAGTAGTAACTAACTGTAACCTATTATCATAGGTGGTATAAAGCAAGGCATACCAGAATACTGTATTCTACCTATATTCTAAAAGAAGCACTGACAGTTCAGGAGGAAAAGGTACTGATGCAAGGGGGGTCTTTAAAGCTCCTGCCTTTAGGCTGTCATCTGAATTGATGCAGGAAGTATATACTACAGATTTACCAAAATAAATTGCAACTGTCGCGTATAGATCCCTTGCAAGTGATGTACAATACATACAATGGACTACATTACCGGGGACAGCCAGGGTATACATGAGATATCCATATGCAGAGTGTAACAGAGTAATGGAGCTTTTTGAGAATAAGCCATTATTTTTACAGAAGTATAGATAGGTATTGATGAATCTTTGATCTGCTGATGGTCAATAGACATATTTACAGGGTGGGGTTGATTTATAGTGGTTTAGAGTATGTATCGCATTACTGGAGGCCGCCCGCCCAGGCATTTATATGGGATAGCTATAATAAGAGCTTGATTGTTTTATCTAATAGCCCACCCTTAAGAAACCATGTGCCAGCATTTAAGTAAGAAAATATAACTGTATTACATGAAATGCAAAGGCTGCAGCCCGTTTAGAATGCTATTATTCGTATAATTTAATATCGGCTATATTCACATTGTCATCTCAAATGTGTCTTTGCTAGAAGATAAATGCAGGGCTAAAATTACATTAGAGGTGGATTGCGCCTGTCACATAACACATTTCTGGGGGCAACCAAAGCATATATGAGTTATTCATGTTACTTCACAGGGTAATGTTCCTTCTTGAGACTAAACAGCCGTTTTCTACTGCATTACATCTAAATATGGGAGAGTCTCTAAGCTACAGGTATATATTTGGGTTGTCTAGGTCAGCCCACAATTAGTACAGCGTTTCATATATTGTCAATTAGGGAGCAAAAAAAATAAAAAAATAAAACAACAATTCTACAACGATTCACACATATAACACACACATCATTCCTAGATTTGCCTTTCTACAGTATAACACAGGTTGTGACATCTGCAGCCCAACAGAAATATTTACAAGGTGGGAATAATCCATACATGTCAGATAGTTCACAAGTAAGTCTAAACTAGTTAGCGTGGGTACACGCTGCTATCATTGGATTACACTGCCCGACAGGTTTCCCTCAAGATTAGTGGCATGGGGACTGAGCGAGGGAGTCAACTCATTAGGGATGGTCTGGTACACAGTTATGTGGCACACAAACAGGAAACAAACTATCCGACTCCAGCCCGTGATGTTGCCTGATATCGCTGACCTGGAAGATAGCAGTTTTTTTGCGGAGGAGGGGGAAACTGCCGCACAGTAAGGCCCAAGGACAGCAGCACACCAAGAGAGCAGCTGCCCCAACTTGAGACTGGTCGCGAGGTCTGCAGCGCGGCAGCATCCCGTAGTGGATCCCATATCAATGCTCCCAAAGGGCAACCGTCCCATCTTGAGTCCAACCTCTGGATCTGCATAGAGGAGATTGCCCGCGGTAAATCACCTGGAATTGTAGCTTGCCCACTGCGCTGTGCAGCAGAGGTCTTTATGTTGCCATCTGTGTCTGTAGTTTCGGTGGTTGCCACACTGTTCCGTTGTGCAGCTCTGCCAACTGGGCTCAGTGAGAAGTGTGCTGCATGAGAGCGGGCCCGGGGCTGACCTGGAGCACTGGCTATACAGCCGTTAGCACCCGTATGTCCACTGAGTGCCGGGAGTCCTGCGATCGGTTGTTTCCCCTTAGAAATAAAATTTGGGCAGGTCAGTGACTGGGAAGTGGACATGTTACGTAGTCCTCTGGGCTCCAACAGAGTCAGGCACTGCCGCTGGGGTAAAAGATTAGAGATGTGTGGTTCCTGCACCAGCGTTATAGTGCCCATCTCCAAGGTGTCTGCCTCCCGGTCAGCAAGTGAGATTTGGCGCGGTTCAATTGAACAGATCGGTGATGTTGCTTTATCAGGATCCTGTATATAAAGCCCTCTCATTTCACAGAGAAGTTCCTCTATAGTTGCCGTCAAGTTGTCTAGTAGTGGTGCGAAGACATCAGTTAGGGCATCAGTGATATGCGCCATCTTGTTAAGCAAAGCAGGGACGTCTGCAGGCTTAAAGGCGAAGTTTAACTTTTTAGTGCCTTCTCGGAGGCCAGGAGTTGAGATACCCTGATCCTGTAGGTTTCCCGGGCACAATGCTTGCCAAGGGATGAGTGGATGGCTGAAGATTTTGCCACTCTGCATTCATAAGCCGATTTCAAACAAGGAGAGTTGTGAAGCTGTGGCCATCTTGTTGAGCCGCCTACCGGAAGTCCATCTGATTTTGGATAGATTTTATCCAAATATCCTTGAAAAACCTTAATCTGCCCCCAACCAGCTGAGCTAGAATGAGGGCCGCATCTTCATGCAGACTTAGGGGCTGACTTTGGTTTCCTAAATGGCTTGGATTTATTCCAATTTGAGGAAGGCTTCCAATTGGAAGCAGACTCCTTGGGGGGAGGATTGAGTTTTTGTTCCTTATTCTGACGAAAGGAACGAAAAAGGTTAGAAGCCTTAGATTTACCCTTAGGTTTTTAATCCTGAGGCAGAAAAAAACTCCCTTCCCCCAGTGACAGTTGAAATAATAGAATCCAACTGAGAACCAAATAAATTATTAACTTGGAAAGAAAGATAGTAATCTAGGTTTAGATGTCATATCAACATTCCAAGATTTAAGCCACAAAGCTCTTCTAGCTAAAAAAGCTAAAGACATGGATCTAACATCAATTTTGATAATATCAAAAATTGCATCACAAATAAAATGATTAGCATATTGCAATAGGCGAATAATGCTAGATAAGTCAGAATCCAATTCCTGTTGCGCTAAATTCTCCAACCAGAAGGTTGATGCAGCCGCAACATCAGCCAAAGAAATTGCAGGTCTGAGAAAATGACCTGAATATAAATAGGCCTTCTTTAGATAAGATTCAAGCTTCCTATCTAAAGGATCCTTAAAGGAAGTACTATCTTCCATAGGAATGGTACATTTAGCAAGAGTAGAAATAGCCCCATCAACTTGGGTATTTTTTTCCCAAAACACTATAGATTTTGATAAAGGATACAATTTTTTAAACCTTGAAGAAGGAATAAAAGAAGTACCTGGCTTATTCCATTCCCTAGAAATCATATCAGAAATAGCCTCTGGAATAGGAAAAACCGCTGGAGAAACCACAGGAGGTTTAAAAACAGCATTTAAACGTTTTATTATTGACTGAACGTCAATAGGACTGGTTACCTCAATACCCAATATAATTAACACTTCTTTTAATAAAGAACGCATATACTCTATTTTAAATAAATAAGTAGATTTGTCAGTGTCAATGTCTGAGGAAGGATCTTCTGTATCAGATAGATCCACATCAGAAGAGGAATAATTATGTTGTTGGTCATTTTAAATTTCATCAACTAAATGAGAAGTTTAAAAAGACCTTTTACATTTATTAGAAGGTGGAAATGCAGACAAAGCCTTCAAAATAGAATCAGAAACAAATTCTTTAAAAATTTACAGGTATAGCATGCACATTAGAAGCTAAAGGAACTACAACTGGCAATGTACTATTACTGATGGATACACTAACTGCATGTAAAAGTTTATCATGACAACTATTACAAATGACATTCGGTGAAATAATTTAAACAATTTTACAACAAATGCACTTAGCTTTGGTAGGACCGATGTCAGGCAGCAATGTTCCAGCAGAAACTTCTGAGGCAGGACCAGAAAGAGACATCTTGCAAAATGTAAGAGAAAAAAGCAACATATAAAGCAAAATTATCTATTTCCTTATATGACAGTTTCAGGAATGGGAAAAAAACAGAATTTATGCTTACCTGATAAATTACTTTCTCTTACGGTGTATCCAGTCCACGGATTCATCCTTACTTGTGGGATATTCTCATTCCCTACAGGAAGTGGCAAAGAGAGCACACAGCAGAGCTGTCCATATAGCTCCCCCTCAGGCTCCGCCCCCCCAGTCATTCGACCGACGGTTAGGAGAAAAAGGAGAAACCATAGGGTGCAGTGGTGACTGTAGTTTAACAAAAATAAATTTGAACCTGACTTAAGTGCCAGGGAGGGCCGTGGACTGGATACACCGTAAGAGAAAGTAATTTATCAGGTAAGCATAAATTCTGTTTTCTCTTACAAGGTGTATCCAGTCCACGGATTCATCCTTACTTGTGGGATACCAATACCAAAGCTTTAGGACACGGATGAAGGGAGGGAACAAGTCAGGTAACCTAAACGGAAGGCACCACTGCTTGCAAAACCTCTCCCCCAAAAAAAGCCTCCGAAGAAGCAAAAGTATCGAATTTGTAAAATTTGGCAAAAGTATGCAGTGAAGACCAAGTCGCTGCCTTACAAATCTGTTCAACAGAAGCCTCATTCTTGAAAGCCCATGTGGAAGCCACAACTCTGGTGGAATGAGCTGTAATTCCTTCAGGAGGCTGCTGTCCAGCAGTCTCATAAGCCAATCGGATGATGCTTTTCAGCCAGAAGGAAAGAGAGGTAGCAGTCGCTTTATGACCTCTCCTCTTACCAGAATAGACAACAAACAAGGATGATGTTTGTCTGAAATCTTTAGTTGCTTGCAAATAGAATTTTAAAGCATGAACCACATCAAGATTGTGTAATAGCCATTCCTTCTTTGAAGATGGATTAGGACATAGAGAAGGAACAATGATTTCCTGGTTAATATTCTTATTAGAAACCACTTTAGGAAGAAAACCAGGTTTGGTACGCAAAACCACCTTATCTGCATGGAACACCAGATATGGTGAATTACACTGCAAAGCAGATAATTCTGAGACTCTTCGAGCAGAAGATATAGCTACCAAAAACAAAACTTTCCAAGATAATAACTTAATATCTATGGAATGTAAAGGTTCAAACGGAACCCCTTGAAGAACTGAAAGAACTAAATTTAGACTCCATGGAGGAGCCACAGGTTTATAGACGGGCTTGATTCTGACTAAAGCCTGCGCAAATGCTTGAACGTCTGGTACTTCTGCCAGACGCTTGTGTAACAGGATAGACAGAGCAGATATCTGTCCCTTTAAGGAACTAGCTGACAATCCTTTCTCCAATCCTTTTTGGAGAAAAGACAATATCCTGGGAATCCTAATTTTACTCCACGAGTAACCCTTGGATTCACACCAACAAAGATATTTCCGCCATATCTTATGGTAAATTTTCCTGGTGACAGGCTTTCTAGCCTGAATCAGAGTATCTATAACTGATTCAGAGAACCCACGCTTAGATAAAATCAAGCATTCAATCTCCAAGCAGTCAGTTGCAGAGAAACTAGATTTGGATGCTTGAATGGACCCTGTATTAGAAGATCCTGCCTCGATAGCAGTGTCCATGGTGGAACAGATGACATGTCCACTAGGTCTGCATACCAAGTCCTGCGTGGCCACGCAGGCGCTATCAAAATTACCCAAGCCTTCTCCTGTTTGATTCTGGCTACCAGCCGAGGAAGAAGGGGAAACGATGGAAAGACATAAGCCAGATTGATGGACCAAGGCGCTACTAGAGCATCTATCAATGCCGCCTTGGGGTCCCTGGACCTGGATCCATAAAGAGGAAGTTTGGTGTTCTGACGGGACGCCATCAGATCCAACTCTGGAATGCCCCATAGCTGGGTCAGCTGAGCAAAAACCTCCGGGTGGAGTTCCCACTCCCCCGGGTGAAAAGTCTGACGACTTAGAAAATCCGCCTCCCAGTTGTCTACTCCTGGGATGTGAATTGCAGATAGATGGCAAGAGTGATCCTCCGCCCATTTGATGATCTTGGATACTTCATCGCTAGGGAACTCTTTGTTCCTCCCTGATGATTGATGTACGCCTGAAATCTGATGAATTTGGCCTCCGCTAGTTGAGGCCATGCCTGGAGAATGTTGAATATCACTCTCAGTTCCAAAATGTTTATCGGGAGAAGAGATTCTTCCCGAGACCATAGGCCCTGAGCTTTCAGGGAGTCCCAGACCGCGCCCCAGCCTAACAGACTGGCATCGGTCGTGACAATGATCCACTCCGGTCTGCGGAAGCACATTCCCTGAGACAGGTGATCCTGAGACAACCACCAGAGAAGAGAATCTCTGGTTTTCTGGTCCAGTTGTATTTGAGGAGACAAATCTGCATAATCCCCATTCCACTGTTTGAGCATGCACAGCTGCAGTGGTCTGAGATGAATTCGGGCAAAAGGTACAACGTCCATTGCCGCAACCATTAATCCGATTACCTCCTTGCACTGAGCTACAGAAGGCCGAGGAATGGAATGAAGAACTCGGCAAGTAGTTAAAAGCTTTAACTTCCTGACCTCCGTCAGAAAAATTTTCATTTCTACCGAGTCTATTAGTGTTCCCAGGAAGGGAACCCTTGTGAGCGGGGATAGAGAACTTTTTTCGACGTTCACCTTCCACCCGTGAGACCTTAGAAAGGCCAGAACAATGTCCATATGAGCCTTGGCTCTGGGAAAAGACGACTCCTGTATTAAGATGTCGTCCAGATAAGGTGCTACTGCAATGCCCCGCGGTCTTAGTACAGCCAGAAGGGACCCTAGCACCTTTGTGAAAATTCTGGGAGCAGTGGCCAAACCGAAAGGAAGGGCCAAGAACTGGTAATGCGAACCTTAGGAACTGATGGTGATCTTTGTGGATAGGAATATGTAGGTACGCATCCTTTAGATCCACGGTAGTCATATATTGACCTTCCTGGATCATCGGTAAGATTGTCCGAATGGTTTCCATTTTGAATGATGGAACTCTGAGGAATTTGTTTAAAATTTTTTAGATCCAGGATTGGCCTGAAAGTTCCTTCCTTTTTGGGAACTACAAACAGGTTTGAGTAAAACCCCAGTCCTTGTTTTGCAATCGGAACTGGATATATCACTCCCATCTTTAATAGATCTTCTACAAAGCATAAGAACGCCTGTTTCTTTGTCTGGTCTGAAGACAAACGAGAAATGTGGAACCTTCCCCTTGTAGGAGAGTCCTTGAATTCTAGAAGATATCCCTGAGCAACGATTTCTAATGCCCAGGGATCTGGAACATCTCTTGCCCAAGCCTGAGCAAAGAGAGAGAGTCTGCCCCCTACTAGATCCGGTCCCGGATCGGGGGCTACCCCTTCATGCTGTCTTAGTAGCAGCTGCAGGCTTCTTGGCCTGTTTACCCTTGTTCCAGCCCTGCAAAGGTTTCCAGGTTGCTTTGGGCTGTGAAGCGTTACCCTCTTGCTTTGCGGTTGCAGAGGTTGAAGCCGGGCCGCTCCTGAAGTTGCGCAAAGAGTGAAAATTAGCCTTGTTTTTGGCCTTAAATGGTCTATCTTGCGGGAGGGCATGGCCCTTTCTCCCAGTGATATCCGAAATAATTTCTTTCAACTCAGGACCAAAAAGGGTTTTTCCCTTGAAAGGAATATTTAGTAATTTTGTTTTGGACGACACGTCAGCCGACCATGATTTGAGCCAAAGCGCTCTTCGCTCCATAATGGCAAAACCAGAATTTTTCACCGCTAACTTAGCTAATTGTAAGGCGGCATCTGTGATAAAAGAATTAGCCAGCTTTAGAGCATGAATTCTATCCATGACTTCGTCATATGAAGTCTCCCTCTAGAGCGACTCCACCAGCGCCTCAAACCAGAAAGCCGCTGCAGTAGTTACAGGAATAATGCAGGTGATCGGTTGAAGAAGGAAACCTTGTTGAACAAATATTTTCTTTAGTAAACCTTCTAATTTTTTATCCATAGGATCTTTGAAAGCACAACTGTCTTCTATTGGTATGGTTGTGCGCTTGGCTATTGTTGAAACTGCTCCCTCTACCTTAGGGACCGTCTGCCACGCGTCCCGTCTGGGGTCAGTTATGGGGAACATTTTCTTAAAGATAGGGGGGGGAACAAAAGGTACACCTGGTCACTCCCTAGTTACAATATCCGCCACTCTCTTCGGGATCGGAAACGCATCAGTGTATACAGGGACTTCTAGAAACTTGTCCATTTTACACAATTTTTCTGGGACCACCATCGCAATCATCCAGCGTAGCTAAAACCTCCTTAAGCAGTACGCGGAGGTGTTCCAGCTTAAATTTAAACACTAAGGAATCTGATTCTGCCCGCTGAGAAACCTTTCCTGTGTCAGAAATTTCTCCCTCGGACAGCACATCCCTCACTGCCACTTCAGAGTGTTGTGAGGGTACAACGGATAAATCATCCAAAGCTTCTGATTGCTCATCCTCTGTTCTTAAAACTGAGCTATCACGCTTTTTAGGAAAAACTGGCAGTTTGGATAGAAAAGCCGCAAGGGAATTATCCATGACTGCTGCTAATTGTTGTAATGTAATAGGGGCCTATGCGCTAGAGGTACTAGGCATCACTTGCGCGGGCGTAACTGGTGTCGACACATGGGGAGAGGAAGGTGGACTATCCTCGTTACCTTCCGTTAAAGAATCATCTTGGGCTACATTTTTAAGTGTCACTGCATGGTCTTTAAAATGCTTAGATACCTTAGCACACTTTAAACACAAAATGTAAAGGGGGTTCCGCCATGGCAATTAAACACATAAAACGTCTATCTGTAGGCTCAGACATGTTAAACAGACTTAGACAGCACTCAAATACAGAAAAATACAATTTTAGAAAAAACGGTACTCTACCTTTAAATAATAAAAAGCGCACACTTTTTTACTAAATCTCAAAAAATAACCCAATCTTTATGAAATTTTCACCATATGATCCTAATGCTTTGAAATGATTGCACAGTGAATTTCAAGTCAATTAACCCCTTAATGCCCAATCCGGAGCAAACTAAAGCTGGTAACCGGTTAGCAAACTACAGCACCATGCCACAGCAATCTGCTGTGGCCCTACCTTCCTTGGGGATTAGTTTTGATCGAAAATAAGCCTCTATGAAGTCCTCAAGTAATCTTTGGACCCTCCACGTGAAGCTGCATGAAGCTGTCTGCAATATCAACTGCCCAACTGAGGCGCAAAATCTAGGCCCCCTCCCTCTCCACTCTGGAGTTGTGGGGCCTTCACAAGCCTAAATAGGTGTCTAAATATATGCCATGTGGAATAAAACCTTGTAAAAAGATCAGATTTTTGTTATAAAATAATCGATTGCCCCTTAAAAGTGTCCACCAGTGTTTTGAGCCTTTTTAATTAAGCCTTCCTTCTATACCAAGTCTCAGAATATGGCTTACCTTCCCCACATGGGGATTCTTGTCAGTCTTCTAGCATTAATAAGTCTTGACTAGAAAAAAATGACTGAACATACCTTATAGCAGTTAAGCCTGCAAACTGTTCCCCCCAACTGAAGTTTTCTGGTACTCATCAGTCCTGTGTGGGAACAGCAATGGATTTTAGTTACAACATGCTAAAATAGTTTTCCTCTCAGCAGAAATCTTCATCACTTTCTGCCACAGAGTAAATAATACAAACGGCACTATTTTAAAATAAACTTTTGATTGAAGAAATAAAAACTACAAATCTAACACCACATTCACTTTACCCTCCCGTGGAGATGCTACTTGTTAGAGCGGCAAAGAGAATGACTGGGGGGGGTGGAGCCTGAGGGGGAGCTATATGGACAGCTCTGCTGTGTGCTCTCTTTGCCACTTCCTGTAGGGAATGAGAATATCCCACAAGAATGAATCCGTGGACTGGATACACCTTGTAAGAGAAAAGCAAATAGCATAGACCCCTGATAGAGAAAAAAAAAATCAAGAGGCAAACATCAATGGGGTATTGAACTAATGAAAAAGTTTGGAGCCAAGTATGACGCACAATGTAACGTAAACTTTTTGGCGCCAAAAAATAACCGGGAATGACACACTCGCGTCACTAGTGACGCAACCGTGTGAAAGGTCTCGGCATCAAGTATGACGCCGGAAATGACGAAGTTGCGTCATAGACGTATTTTTCCGCGCCAAAAAAAATTTGCGCCAAGAATGACGCAATAAAGTTTAGCATTGACGCACCCGCGGGCCTAATGCCACCCGCAATTTGCAAGAAGTAGTCAATTGAAAAAAGACTAAACCCCAGGTAAGAAAAAAATTTCTTTAAAAGATGTTTATATTACCCAAATATGAAACTGACAGTCTGCAGAAGGAAATACATGAACCTGACTCATGGCAAATATAAGTACAATACATATATTTAGAACTTTATATAAATGCATAAAGTGCCAAACCATAGCTGAGGTGTCTTAAGTAATAAAAAACCTACTTACAAAAAGACACCCATCCACATATAGCAGATAGCCAAACCAATACAGAAACAGTTATCAGTAGAGGTAATGGTAAATTGAGAGTATATCGTCGATCTGAAAAGGGAGGTAGGAGATGAATCTCTACGACCGATAACAGAGAACCCATGAAATAGACCTCCGTTAGAGAAATCATCGTATTCAATAGGTGATGCTCCCTTCACGTCCCTCTGACATTCGCTGTACTCTGAGAGGAATCGGGTTTCAACAATGCTGAGAAGCGCGTATCAACGTAGAAATCTTAGCACAAACTTACTTCACCACCTCCATAGGAGGCAAAGTTTGTAAAACTGAATTGTGGGTGTGGTGAGGGGTGTATTTATAGGCATTTTGAGGTTAGGGAAACTTTGCCCCTCCTGGTAGGATTGTATAACCCATATGTCACTAGCTCATGGACTCTTGCCAATTACATGAAAGAAATCTGATATCCAAAAGAGTTCTAGTATTGTACTTACTAGACACCCCTTCAATCATATGAGGTAAGTGTGATGCGTGGTAGAAGATGCTGCCTGCATGTGCTGTGATTGTTCAGTATTTGATTGCACGATATGAAAATCTTCCCCTCTGTGCCAGTAGAAATCCTACACCGGTCTGTCTATGTCTACACTGGTCTGCAGGATGTGTATATACACACGCAATCCCCTCAATGGATAGTGATGGATGTCTTTCAATTATTAAGGCCTAGCTGAGAGGAGAGAAACCAACTATACCAACAAGATGGAGCCCACAAGCAAAGAAACAAGCCTCATTTCTTTGCTTGTGGGCTCCATCTTTTGGATATCAGATTTTCATTGACTGTATGAAGTTTCTCTTAATATTCATTCTTCATATCATTTGGAACTTTGTGTGTTTTTTATATAGAATTCATACTATTAGATCACAGAATTGGAAACTATCATACACCCTGTATATGTACATGCATCTATTTTAACAATATTTTTAGTGGACTCTGAAATAGCGCTGAATTTCACCCAGCACTCTACACACACATATATATATATATATATATATATATATATATGTGTGTGTGTGTGTGAGAAATATGCTGTGTTTGTATGAATATATAGACAAACCCAGGATCCCTGGCCGCGTTCAGTTGGTATATGTGTGCTGGACTTTCTTTGACTTTGGATTATTCATTTCCTGCATTGTCCTTTGCACCTGATTACCATGGAGGGAGATATCCCTGACCAAGATACCAATGTTTTGGCTATAGTGAAATGAAAAACATAATTTATGCTTACCTGATAAATTTATTTCTCTTGTGATGTATCGAGTCCACGGATTCATCCTTACTTGTGGAATATTCTCCTCCCCTACAGGAAGTGGCAGAGAGAGCACCCACAGCAGAGCTGCCTATATAGCTCCCCCCTTAGCTCCACCCCCCCAGTCATTCGACTGAAGGCTAGGAAGAAAAAGGAGAAACTATAGGGTGCAGTGGTGACTGAAAGTTTAAAAATAAAAATATATATGCCTGGGCGGGCAGTGGACTCAATACATCACAAGAGAAATAAATTTATCAGGTAAGCATAAATTATGTTTTCTCTTGTAAAATGTATCGAGTCCACGGATTCATCCTTACTTGTGGGATACCAATACCAAAGCTTTAGGACACGGATGAAGGGAGGGACAAGACAGGGACCTTAAATGGAAGGCACCACTGCTTGTAGAACCTTTCTCCCAAATATAGCCTCCGAAGAAGCAAAAGTATAAAATTTGTAAAATTTGGAAAAAGTATGAAACGAAGACCAAGTCGCTGCATTACAAATCGGTTTAACAGAAGCCTCATTTTTAAAAGCCCATGTGGAAGCCACAGCTCTAGTAGAATGAGCAGTAATTCTTTCAAGAGACTGTTGGCCAGCAGTCTCATAAGCCAAACGGATGATGCTTTTCAGCCAAAAGGAAAGAGAGGTAGCCGTAACCTTCTGACCTCTCCGCTTACCAGAATAAACAACAAACAATGAAGATGTTTGACAGAAATTTTTAGTTGCTTGTAATTAGAACTTTAAAGCACGAACCACATCAAGATTGTGCAACAGACGTTCCTTCTTTGAAGAAGGATTAGGACACAGTGAAGGAACAACAATCTCTTGATTGATACTCTTATAAGAAACAACCTTAGGAAGAAACCCAGGTTTGGTACGCAAAACCACCTTATCTGCATGGCAAATAAGATAAGGGGAATCACACTGTAAAGCATATAGCTCAGAAACTCTTTGAGCCGAAGAGATAGCTACTAAAAACAAAACTTTCCAAGATAGATGCTTAATATCCATGGAATGCATAGGTTCAATAGGTCCTGCTTTATTCTGGCAACCAGATGTAGAAGGAGAGGAAATACATAGGCCAGATTGAAGGACCAAGGCACTGCTAGAGCATCTATCAGTACCGCCTTGGGATCCCGGGACCTGGACCCGTAATGAGAAAGTTTGGCATTCTGACGGGACGCCATCAGATCCAATTCTGGTGTGTCCCATAGCTGAATCAGCTGGGCAAATACCTCCGGATGGAGTTCCCACTCCCCCAGATGAAAAGTCTAACGACTTAGGAAATCCACCTCCCAGTTCTCTACTCCTGGGATGTGGATTGCTGAGAGATGGCAAGAGTGATCCTCTAGCCATCGGATTATTTTGGTTACCTCCATCATCGCTAGAGAACTCCTTGTTCCTCCTTGATGATTGATATAAGCTACAGTCGTGATGTTGTCCGACTGAAACCTGATGATTTTGGCCGCAGCAAGCTTAGGCCACGCCTGAAGCGCATTGAATATCGTTCTCAGTTCTAGAATATTTATCGGGAGAAGAGATTCCTCCCGAGACCATAAGCCCTGTGCTTTCAGGGAGTTCCAGACTGCATCCCAGCCTAGCAAGCTGGTATCTGTCGTTACAATGAGCCACTCTGGCCTGCGGAAACACATTCCCTGAGACAGGTGGTCCTGAGACAACCACCAGAGAAGAGAATCTCTGGTCTCCTGGTCCAGATGCAGTTGAGGAGAGAAATCTGCATAATCCCCATTCCACTGTTTGAGCATGCATAGATGTAGTGGTCTGAGGTGTAGGCGGGCAAAAGGAACTATGCCCATTGCTGCTACCATGAGTCCGATTACCTCCATATACTGAGCCACTGATGGCCGAGGAATGGAATGAATAGCTCGGCAAGTGGTTAAGAGCTTTGATTTTCTGACCGCCATCAGAAATATTTTCATTTCTACCGAGTCTATCAGAGTCCCTAGGAAGGAAACTCTTATAAGAGGGAAGAGAGAACTCTTTTTTATGTTCACCGTCCACCTGTGAGATCTCAGAAAAGCCAACACATTGTCCGTGTGAGACTTGGATAGCTGGAAAGTTGATGCCTGAAATAAGATGTCGTCTAGATAAGGCGCCACTGCTATGCCCCGTGGTCGTAGAACTGCCAGAAGGGACCCTAGCACCCTTGTGAAAATTCTGTGAATAGGTATGTGTAAATACGCATCCTTTAAGTCCACGGTGGTCATATATTGACCCTCCTGGATCAGAGGTAGAATAGACCGAATAGTCTCCATCTTGAATGATGGAACTTTGAGGAACTTGTTTAGAATGTTGAGATCCAAGATTGATCTGAAAGTTCCCTCTTTTTTGGAAACTACAAACAGGTTTGAGTAAAAACCTAGCCCCTGTTCCTCTTTTGGGACTGGGCGGATCACCCCCATGGCATGTAGGTCTTCTACACAGCATAAGAACGCCTCTCTCTTTGTCTGTTTACAGACAATCGAGAAATGTGAAAAGTCCCCCTTGGAAGAGAGCCTTTGAATTCCAGAAAATATCCCTGGGACACAATTTCAAAAACCCAGGGATCGTGAACATCTCTTGCCCAAGCCTAAGCGAAGAGAGAGAGTCTGCCCCCTACTAGATCCGGTCCTGGATTGGGGGCTACCCCTTCATGCTGTCTTAGAGGCAGCTGAAGTCTTCTTGGCCCGTTTACCCTTGTTCCAAGCCTGGTTAGGTCTCCAGACTGACTTGGATTGGGCAAAATTCCCCTCTTGCTTTGCAGCAGAGGAAGCTGAAGCGGGACCACTCTTGAAATTCCAAAAGGAACGAAAATTATTTTGTTTGGTCCTCATCTTATTTGATCTATCCTGAGGGAGGGCATGACCTTTCCCTCCAGTGATGTCTGAAATAATCTCTTTCAGTTCAGGCCTGAATAGGGTCTTTCCTTTGAAAGGGATGTTCAAAAGTTTAGTTTTAGATGACACATCAGCAGACCATGATTTAAGCCATAACGCCCTGCGTGCTAAAATGGCAAAACCTGAATTCTTTGCCGCTAATTTAGCCAGTTGAAAAGCGGCATCTGTAATAAAAGAATTAGCCAATTCAAGGGCCTTAATTATGTCCAAAATTTCTTCTAATGGAGTATCCATCTGAAGAGCCTCTTCTAGAGCCTCAAACCAGAAAGCAGCTGCAGTAGTTGCATGAACAATACACGCAATAGGTTGAAGAAAAAAACCTTGACGAACAAAAATTTTCTTCAGGAGACCCTCTAATTTTTTATCCACAGGATCTTTGAAAGCACAACTGACTTCAATAGGTATAGTTGTACGCTTAGAGTAGAAATATCTCCCTCCACCTTAGGAACTGTCTGCCACGAGTCCCACATGGTGTCAGATATGGGAAACATTTTCTTAAAAACAAGAGGGGGAATGAACGGAATACCTGGTCTATCCCACTCCTTAGCAATAATATTCATAATCCTCTCAGGGACTGGAAAAAAACATCAGTGTAAACAGGAAGCTCTAAGTATTTATCCATCTTCTCTGGGACCACTATAGGGTCACAATCATCTAGAGTTGCTAATACCTCCCTGAGCAATAAGCGGAGGTGTTCAAGCTTAAATTTAAAGGCCGTCATATCAGAATCTGTCTGAGGAAGCGTCTTTCCTGAATCAGAAATTTCTCCCTCAGATAACAAATCCCTCACACCTACCTCAGAGCATTGTGAGGGCATATCAGATACGGCTACTAAAGCGTCAGACTACTCAGCATTTTTCCTTAACCCAGAGCTGTCCCGCTTTCCTTGAAAACCAGGCAGTCAGGATAAAACCTCTGTGAGGGTTGTATTCATAAATGTGACCATGTCTTGTAAAATAAATGAATTTGACGCACTAGAGATACTTGGCGTCACTTGTGCGGGCGTTACAGGTTGTGACACTTGAGGAGAGCTAGATGCTAAACCCTCATTTACTTCTGACTGAGAATCATCTATTGCTCTATTTTTAAGTGCTAATATATGTTCTTTATAGACATATCAGTACAATTGGGACACATTCTAAGAGGGGGTACCACAATGGCTTCCAAACATATTGAACAAGGATTTTCCTTTGTGTCAGACATGTTAAACAGGCTAGTAATGTAACAAGCAAGCTTGGAAAACCCTGTAATCAAAGTAAATAACACTTAGAAATAAAATGGTACTGTGCCTTTAAGAGAAAAAAAGCTGCACAAATTCTGCAATACAGTGTAAAAAAGCAGTAAACATAACGAAATTTTTAGAGTAGTATCATATAGCCTTAGTAACTTTGCACAGCTAGGCAAATAAACAATTAACCCCTTAATGGCAAAACCGGATTGAAAAAACATCAAAACCAGTAAAAAAGACTTTCAGCACTTTGCCACAGTTCTGCTGTGGCTCCTACCTGCCCTTCAGAACAATTTGTGGGGGGAAAAACTTCTTTTACAGCCCTCAAACACGGCAGGAACCTCTGGAGAAGCAGTTAGAAGTCTCAGAGGAAAAGAAACTGCACAACTGAGGCACGAAAATAGGCCCCTCCCACCTCACTCAATGTTTTGAGGCCTAACAGACAAACACTAAAGTGTCTCTAAATTAACCATGTGGGTTAGAAAACTCAAAAACAAGCCACAATGACCCCTGCAAAAAACGTTATAATTGCATCATTCACTGAATAAACAAAAACGTTTTTTCCTAACAGTGTCACCAGTAACTAATGAGCCCTTCATGCAAGCTGAAATTCCTATCCAAGTGTCTGAATACAGTTTACCCTTCCCTTATGGGGATATTGCCAGACTTTTCTAGAATAAACACAGTCTGTCTAGAAAAAAAATAGACTAAACATACCTTAATGCAGTTTAGCCTGCAAACCGTTCCCCCAACTGAAGTTTTCCTGTACTCTTCAGCCCTTGTGAGAACAGCAGTGGATCTTAGTTACAAAGTGTTAAGATCATCATCATCCTCCTTGCAGAAATCTTCATCCCTTTTCTGCCAGAGAGTAAATAGTACACACCGGTACCATTTAAAAATAAACTTTTGCTTGAGAAAATAAAAACCTAACATTTTTGTCACCACACTCCTCTTTGCCCTTCCTAGCAGTTAAGCAGGCAGAGAGAATGACTGGGGGGTGGAGCTAAGGGGGGAGCTATATAGGCAACTCTGCTGTGGGTGCTCTCTCTATCACTTCCTGTAGGGGAGGAGAATATCCCATAAGTAAGAATGAATCCGTGGACTTGATACATCTTACAAGAGAAATGTCTATTTCTTGGGGTTGCAGGATCCCTGGCAGCGTGCAGTTGGTATGTGTGTGATGGACTTTCTTTGACTTTGTATGAATATATGCCAGGATGTTTGAATGCTGTGATTCTGGGAGAGCAAATGATTGATAGTGTAATTTTTTATTAATATAATCACTAGGAACATACTTGTATTTGGTATCGGAGTAATCAGAAAAATGATTATATAATCCCCTCTATAATTAAAATTGTAAATGATTAATACAAGGAAGTAGTTTAAATAATCACTTCATAAGGATATATAAAACTGTGGCAATTTTTGATGATAAGACTACATTTCTGGTTGTTTACTGCCCCCTAGGGGATTAAAATGGTATGACAGCCAAACAAATTGATTGTTTAAAACATATGCAAATCCAAGTAACCAATCAAATGTTTCGACTCGAAGGGCCAATCCATGCTCAGCTTCGTAAGGGCAAATCACAGACAAGCCTCTGAAGGGCCTATCATCCTAATTTCACGATGATTGGAATAAAAATGGATGGGATTATATTGCGTGATATAATCCCAGGCAAGAGAAAAAGAGGGATAACTTTTTGCTGAATTTTTTTGGCTGACACACTGATGCCTTGCGATCCAGTCTATTAAAAAGCAACCTGGGCCTAATTTTTATCCATCTTGCAAAAATTACCTCTTAATTTATGAAGTGAAATTGGATTTATCAGAGGAACACTGGAAATATTGATTTGCTTATTTGGTGGCGTATGACTGTTCTATATTGTTAATATTTATATCAAAGGTATTTGGTAACTATAACTAAATTGCAGTTAGAAATTTTAAAAGGGCATTTTGTATTTTAGCTTGCATTCATAGTTCTGTATAGTTTTAAGCTTGTCTTTTGTATGCTAAGTAATTTATCTTTGCAAATATATACATATATTTTAGAATTTGTCTTAATTGTAGATAATTAAGAATTCATTTCAGCTTAAATTGGCATATAAACTGGCTGTTTACATTTATAATATATATAACTCCTGGTGTTTTAATTAGAGTTGTATAGAATCATTTATGGGCTAAATAGCTTAAATATAGTTGTCTGGAAGTTAGTGACCCATACAGTGATATTTCATTGTGATATTTAAATGCAACTCTGATTTGGGAGATTATTGTGAATAAGGTAATTTTTATGATCTTTGCATAGCATATTATAAAACAGTTTAAACTTGTATAGTTTTGATTCATATCTGATTCTCTATAAATATAATTCAATGTGTCTATAAACTTTAAAGGGACACACAAGTCAAAATGAAACTTCATGATTCAGATACAGCATGCAATTTTAAACAACTTTCCAATTTACTTTCATTAACAAAATGTGTACAGTCTTTTTATATTTACACTTTTTGAGTCATCAACTCCTACTGAGCATGTGCAAGAATTCACAGCATATACGTATATGCATTTGTGATTGGCTGGTGGCTGTCATATGATACAGGGGGAGTGAAAATATACATAACTTTGCAAATTATTTAACACAAATCTACTACTAATCTGAAGTTCAGACTAAGTGCTATTGCATTGTCTTATCATGCATTTGTTGATTATGCAAATCTACAGTGTTGACTGGTCCTTTAACTAATATAAAGTATTTAGGAATTTACATTAATTTTATTGTTTTGTATATGCACTTTATTGGGGGTTTGTTTTAAAGAATAATTATTAAATATATTGTATTATAACCCGGCCATATACTGAAAATATATATATATATATATATCTTTTTGTGTGGGGGTACTCACCTTTACCGAGTACCCCCACCTCTGACAACTCATAAGAGGTAATATTTGTAATCAAATATATATATATATATATATATATATATAAATATATATATATATATATATATATATATATATATACACACATATAACAATTTATGTAAGAACTTACCTGATAAATTAATTTCTTTCATATTAGTCCATGAGCTAGTGACGTATGGGATATACATTCCTACCAGGAGGGGCAAAGTTTGCCAAACCTTAAAATGCCTATAAATACACCCCTCACCACACCCACAATTCAATTTAACGAATAGCCAAGAAGTGGGGTAATAAGAAAGGAGCGAAAGCATCAAAAATAAGGAATTGGAATAATTGTGCTTTATACAAAAAAATCATAACCACCACAAAAAGGGTGGGCCTCATGGACTCTTGCTAATATGAAAGAAATTAATTTATCAGGTAAATTCTTACATAAATTATGTTTTCTTTCATGTAATTAGCAAGAGTCCATGAGCTAGTGACGTATGGGATAGCAGATACCCAAGATGTGGAACTTCCACGCAAGAGTCACTAGAGAGGGAGGGATAAAATAAAGACAGACAATTCCGCTGAAAAAATAATCCACAACCCAAATCAAAAAGTTTTAATCTTATAATGAAAAAAACTGAAATTATAAGCAGAAGAATCAAACTGAAACAGCTGCCTGAAGTACTTTTCTACCAAAAACTGCTTCTGAAGAAGAGAAAACGTCAAAATGGTAGAATTTAGTAAAAGTATGCAAAGAAGACCAAGTCGTTGCTTTGCAAATCTGAACAACAAAAGCTTCATTCTTAAAAGCCCAGGAAGTAGAAACTGACCTAGTAGAATGAGCCGTAATCCTCTGAGGCGGGGATTAACCCGACTCCAAATAAGCATGATGAATCAAAAGCTTTAACCAAGATGTCAAAGAAATGGCAGAAGCCTTCTGACCTTTCCTAAAACCAGAAAAGATAACAAATAGACTAGAAGTCTTTCTGAAATCTGAGTAGCTTCAACATAATATTTCAAAACTCTTACCACATCCAAAGAATGTAAGAATCTTACCAAAGAATTTTTAGGATTAGGACACAAGGAAGGGACAATAATTCCTCTACTAATGTTGTTAGAATTCACAACTTAGGTAAAAATTGAAATGAGGACAGCAAAACCACCTTATCCTGATGAAAAAAATCAGAAAAGAGACTCACAAGAAAGAGCAGATAATTCAAAAACTGTTCTAGCTGAATAGATGTCTAAAAGGAACAATACTTTCCATGAAAGTAATTTTAATGTCCAAATAAAGCATATGCTCAAACGGAAGAGCCTGTAAAGCCCTCAGAACCAAATTAAGACTCCAAGGAGGAGAAATTGGCCTAATGACAGGCTTGATATGAACCAAAGCCTGAACAAAACAATGAATAACAGAAAGATTAGCAAATTTTTCTGTGAAAACAGCACAGAAAAAGCAGAGATTTGTCCTTTCAAGAAACTTGCAGACAAAAACCCTTATCCAAGCCATCCTGAAGAAACTATAAAATCCTAGGAATTCTAAAAGAATGCCCAGAGAATTTATAAGAAGAGCATCATGAGATGTAAATAATCCAAACTCGATAATAAATCTAACTAGACACAGATTTACGAGCCTGCAACATAGTATTAATCACTGAGTCAGAGAAACTTCTATGACTAAGTACTAAGCGTTAAATTTCCATACCATCAAATTAATAATTTGAATTCCTGATGGAAAAAACGAATGTTAAGATATAAGGTCTGACCTTAATGGAAGTGACCAAGATTGGCAACTGGACATCCGAACAAGAACCATATACCAAAACCTGTGCGGCCATGCTGGAGCCACCAACAAAAAAGATTGCTCTCTGATGATTTTGAAAATCACTCTAAAAAGAAGAACCAGAAGTGAAAAAATATAGGCAGATTGATAACTCCAAGGAAGTGTCAATGCATACACTGCTTCCGCCTGAGAATCCCCGGACCTGAATAGGCCCCTGGGAAGTTCCTTGTTTAGATGAGATGCCATCAGATCTATTTCTGGAAGCCCTCACATCTGAACAATTTGAAAAAACCATATCTGGGTAAAGAGACCATTCTCCCGGATGTAAAGCTTGATTGACAGAGATAATCCGCTTCCCAAATGTCTACCACAGAAATTAGATAGGAGCTGGATTTAGCCCAAGCAAATATCCGAGATACTTCTGTCACAGCCTAAGGACTGATAGTCCCACCCTGATGATTGACATACGCCACAGTTGTGACATTGTCTGTCTGAAAAACAATAAACGTCTCTTTCTTCAAAAAGAAGCCAAAAAAACGGAAGAACTCTGAGAAATGCACGGAGTTCCAAAACATCAAATGGTAATCTCGCCTCCTGAGATTTCCAAACACCTTGTGCTGACAGAGATCCTCAGACAGCCTCCCAACCTAAAAGACTCGCATCTGTAGAGATCATGGTCCAGGTTGAAAGAACCGAAGAGACCCGTAGAACTAAATGATGGTGATCTTAACCACCAAATCAAAGATAGTTAAACATTAGGATTCAAAGATATAAACAGTGATATCCTAGAATCCCTGCACCATTAATTCAGCATAAAAAACTGGAAAGGTTTCCTATGAAAATGAGCAAAGGGAATCGAATAAAAGCTTAAAATTTAGTCTTAGAACTCAATCTTGAAGCCCAGAGTAACAATTAAAGAATTGAATCCAATTATGAACCAAATAAATGATTACCTTGGAAAAGAAATATGGAATTTAGAAATCAAATTAGCATTCCAAGATTGAAATCACAAAGTTCTTCTAGCTAAAATAGCTAAAGACATAGATTAAACCTCATTTGCGAAAATATCAAAAAATGACGACACAAATGAAATTATTAGCATGTTGACTTAACAATGCTAAACAAATCATAATCCGATACTTGATCTTAAAGTATCCAACCAGAAGGATGAAGCAATTGCAACATCAGCCAAATAAATTACAGGTCTACGAAAAGTAACTGAAAATAAATAACTTTCCTTAAATAAGATACAACCATCTGAAGGAAAAAAATAAATACTATTTCATATAGGAATAATAGTATGTTAAGCAGGAGTAGAGATAGCCCCATTAACTTGGGGAATCTTTCCTCAAACCTGAAAACTAACTGCCGGCAAAGAATACAATATAAAAACCTTAAACACCTTTTCAACAAAGAACCAATGTACTCTATTAAAAAATAAAAAAGTAATTTTGTTAGTGTCAATATCTGATGAAGAAAATTCTGAATGAGAAAAAAACACCATCAGAGAAGGATAATTCAGTATGTTGTTGGTCATTTGAAACTTCATCAACTAAATAAGAAGTTTGAAAAAGACCTAAAAATATTATTAGAAGGCGGAATGTCAGACAAAGCCTTTAAAATAGAATCAGAAAAATATTCTTATAAATTCCTAAGTATATCTTGTACATAAGATGTAAAAAGAATAGCAATATATAAAGTATAAATACTAATGGACTCTGCATGTAAAAGTATATCATGATAACTTATTACAAACCATAGCTAAAGATAAACATTCATAACATTAAAATAAATGAACTTAGCTTTGGTAGGACTGATATCAGTAAACAGGAATCCCTTAGCATTTTCTGATACAGGAACAGTGTTTGAATCTTGTAATATGTAAAAGAAAAAAACAACATATAAAGCAAAATTATCAAATTCCTTAAATTACAGTTTCAGGAATGGGAAAAAAATGCAAAACAAACAAGCCTCTAGCAACCAGAAGCAACAAAAAAGTGAGACTTAAATAATGTGAAAAAAGTGGCACTAAGTATGACGCCCACATTTTTTGGCGCCAAGTATGACGCCCACATTTTTGGCGCCAAGAATGACGCCCACATTTTTTGGCGCAAAAAACGTCTGTAACACACATGCGTCAAAAAATGACGCAACCACGAACAAACTCCCGGCGTCAACTATGGCGCCGGAAACGACAAAATTTTGCGCCAAAAAAGTTTGCGCCAAAAATGACGCAATAAATTGAAGCATTTTCTGCCCCCGCGAGCTTAACAGCCCGCAGGGAAAAAGTCAATTGAAAAATTTTTAAGGTAAGAAAAACATAATTTATGCTTACCTGATAAATTCCTTTCTTCTGTTGTGCGATCAGTCCACGGGTCATCATTACTTCTGGGATATAACTCCTCCCCAACAGGAAATGCAAGAGGATTCACCCAGCAGAGCTGATATAGCTCCTCCCCTCTACGTCAGTCCCAGTCATTCGACCAAGAATCAACGAGAAAGGAGTAACCAAGGGTGAAGTGGTGACTGGAGAATAATTTAAAAGATATTTACCTGCCTTAAAAAACAGGGCGGGCCGTGGACTGATCGCACAACAGAAGAAAGGAATTTATCAGGTAAGCATAAATTATGTTTTCTTCTGTTATGTGCGATCAGTCCACGGGTCATCATTACTTCTGGGATACCAATACCAAAGCAAAAGTACACGGATGACGGGAGGGATAGGCAGGCTCATTATACAGAAGGAACCACTGCCTGAAGAACCTTTCTCCCAAAAATAGCCTCCGAAGAAGCAAAAGTGTCAAATTTGTAAAATTTGGAAAAAGTATGAAGCGAAGACCAAGTTGCAGCCTTGCAAATCTGTTCAACAGAGGCCTCATTCTTAAAGGCCCAAGTGGAAGCCACAGCTCTAGTGGAGTGAGCTGTAATTCTTTCAGGAGGCTGCTGTCCAGCAGTCTCATAGGCTAAACGTATTATGCTACGAAGCCAGAAAGAGAGAGAGGTAGCAGAAGCTTTTTGACCTCTCCTCTGTCCAGAATAAACGACAAACAGGGAAGAAGTTTGGCGAAAATTTTTAGTTGCCTGCAAGTAGAACTTGAGGGCACGAACTACATCCAGATTGTGTAGAAGACGTTCCTTCTTTGAAGAAGGATTTGGACACAAGGATGGAACAACAATCTCTTGATTGATATTCCTGTTAGTAACTACCTTAGGTAAGAACCCAGGTTTAGTACGCAGAACTACCTTATCTGAGTGAAAAATCAGATAAGGAGAATCACAATGTAATGCTGATAACTCAGAGACTCTTCGAGCCGAGGAAATAGCCATTAAAAACAGAACTTTCCAAGATAACAATTTTATATCAATGGAATGAAGGGGTTCAAATGGAACACCTTGTAAAACGTTAAGAACTAAGTTTAAACTCCATGGCGGAGCAACGGCTTTAAACACAGGCTTGATCCTAGCTAAAGCTTGACAAAAGGCCTGGACGTCTGGATTTTCTGACAGACGCCTGTGTAACAAGATGGACAGAGCTGAAATCTGTCCCTTTAATGAACTAGCCGATAAACCCTTTTCTAAACCTTCTTGTAGAAAAGACAATATCCTAGGGATCCTAACCTTACTCCAGGAGTAACGTTTGGATTCGCACCAGTATAGGTATTTGCACCATATTTTATGGTAAATCTTTCTGGTAACAGGCTTCCTAGCCTGGATCAGGGTATCAATAACCGACTCAGAAAAACCACGCTTTGATAAAATCAAGCGTTCAATTTCCAAGCAGTCAGTTTCAGAGAAGTTAGATTTTGATGTTTGAATGGACCCTGTGTCAGAAGGTCCTGTCTCAGAGGTAGAGACCAAGGTGGACAGGATGACATGTCCACTAGATCTGCATACCAAGTCCTGCGTGGCCATGCAGGCGCTATTAGAATCACAGATGCTCTCTCTTGTTTGATTTTCGCAATCAATCGAGGAAGCAGCGGGAAGGGTGGAAACACATAAGCCATCCCGAAGTTCCAAGGTGCTGTCAAAGCATCTATCAGAACCGCTCCCGGATCCCTGGATCTGGACCCGTAGTGAGGAAGTTTGGCGTTCTGGCGAGACGCCATGAGATCTATCTCTGGTTTGCCCCAACGTCGAAGTATTTGGGCAAAAATCTCCGGATGAAGTTCCCACTCTCCCGGATGAAAAGTCTGGCGACTCAAGAAATCCGCCTCCCAGTTCTCCACTCCCGGGATGTGGATTGCTGACAGGTGGCAAGAGTGAGACTCTGCCCAGCGAATTATCTTTGATACTTCCATCATTGCTAGGGAGCTTCTTGTCCCTCCCTGATGGTTGATGTAAGCTACAGTCGTGATATTGTCCGACTGAAACCTGATGAACCCCTGAGTTGTTAATTGGGGCCAAGCTAGAAGGGCATTGAGAACTGCCCTCAATTCCAGAATGTTTATTGGAAGGAGACTCTCCTCCTGATTCCATAATCCCTGAGTCTTCAGAGAATTCCAGACAGCGCCCCAACCTAGCAGGCTGGCGTCTGTTGTTACGATTGTCCAGTCTGGCCTGCTGAATGGCATCCCCCTGGACAGGTGTGGCCGATAAAGCCACCATAGAAGAGAATTTCTGGTCTCTTGATTCAGATTCAGGGTAGGGGACAAATCTGAGTAATCCCCATTCCACTGACTTAGCATGCACAATTGCAGCGGTCTGAGGTGTAGGCGTGCAAAAGGTACTATGTCCATTGCCGCTACCATTAAGCCGATCACCTCCATGCATTGAGCTACTGACGGGTGTTGAATGGAATGAAGGACACGGCATGCATCCTGAAGCCTTGTTAACCTGTCTTCTGTCAGGTAAATCTTCATTTCTACAGAATCTATAAGAGTCCCCAAGAATGGAACTCTTGTGAGAGGAAAAAGAGAACTTTTCTTTTCGTTCACTTTCCATCCATGCGACCTTAGAAATGCCAGAACTAACTCTGTATGAGACTTGGCAGTTTGAAAGCTTGAAGCTTGTATTAGAATGTCGTCTAGGTACGGAGCTACCGAAATCCCTCGCGGTCTTAGTACCGCCAGAAGGGCACCCAGAACCTTTGTGAAGATTCTTGGGGCCGTAGCCAATCCGAATGGAAGAGCTACAAACTGGTAGTGCCTGTCTAGGAAGGCAAACCGTAGATACCGTTGATGATCTTTGTGAATCGGTATGTGAAGGTAAGCATCTTTTAAATCCACTGTGGTCATGTACTGACCCTTTTGGATCATAGGTAAGATTGTCCGAATAGTTTCCATTTTGAACGATGGAACTCTTAGGAATTTGTTTAGAATCTTTAAATCTAAGATTGGCCTGAAAGTTCCCTCTTTTTTGGGAACCACAAACAGGTTTGAGTAGAACCCTTGTCCTTGTTCCGACCGCGGAACTGGATGGATCACTCCCATTAATAACAGATCTTGTACACAGCGTAGAAACGCTTCTTTCTTTATCTGGTTTGTTGACAACCTTGACAGATGAAATCTCCCTTTTGGGGGAGATAATTTGAAGTCTAGAAGGTATCCCTGAGATATGATCTCCAGCGCCCAGGGATCCTGAACATCTCTTGCCCAGGCCTGAGCGAAGAGAGAAAGTCTGCCCCCCACTAGATCCGGTCTCGGATCGGGGGCTCTCGGTTCATGCTGTCTTTGGGGCAGCAGCAGGTTTCCTGGCCTGTTTGCCCTTATTCCAGGACTGGTTAGGTTTCCAGCCTTGCCTGTAACGAGCAACAGCTCCTTCCTGTTTTGGTGCAGTGGAGGTTGACGCTGCTCCAGGTTTGAAATTCCGAAAGGGACGAAAAATAGACTGTCTAGCCTTAGCTTTGGCTTTGTCTTGAGGTAGGGCGTGGCCCTTACCTCCTGTAATGTCAGCGATAATTTCTTTCAACCCGGGCCCAAATAAAGACTGCCCCTTGAAAGGTATATTAAGTAATTTAGACTTAGAAGTAACATCAGCTGACCAGGATTTTAGCCACAGTGCTCTACGTGCCTGTATGGCGAATCCAGAGTTCTTAGCCGTAAGTTTGGTTAAATGTACTACGGCCTCCGAAATGAATGAATTGGCTAGTTTAAGGACTCTAAGCCTGTCCATAATGTCGTCTAGCGTAGATGAACTAAGGTTCTCTTCCAGAGACTCAATCCAAAATGCTGCCGCAGCCGTAATCGGCGCGATACATGCAAGGGGTTGCAATATAAAACCTTGTTGAACAAACATTTTCTTAAGGTAACCCTCTAATTTTTTATCCATTGGATCTGAAAAAGCACAGCTATCCTCCACCGGGATAGTGGTACGCTTAGCTAAAGTAGAAACTGCTCCCTCCACCTTAGGGACCGTTTGCCATAAGTCCCGAGTAGTGGCGTCTATTGGAAACATCTTTCTAAATATTGGAGGGGGTGAGAACGGCACACCGGGTCTATCCCACTCCTTAGTAACAATTTCAGTTAATCTCTTAGGTATAGGAAAAACGTCAGTACTCGCCGGTACCGCAAAGTATTTATCCAACCTACACATTTTCTCTGGTATTGCAATGGTGTTACAATCATTGAGAGCTGCTAAGACCTCCCCTAGTAATGCACAGAGGTTCTCCAATTTGAATTTAAAATTTGAAATATCTGAATCCAATCTGTTTGGATCAGAACCGTCACCCACAGAATGAAGCTCTCCGTCCTCATGCTCTGCAAGCTGTGACGCAGTATCAGACATGGCCCTAGTATTGTCAGCGCACTCTGTTCTCACCCCAGAGTGATCACGCTTGCCTCTTAGTTCTGGTAATTTAGACAAAACTTCAGTCATAACAGTAGCCATATCATGTAATGTTATCTGTAATGGCCGCCCAGATGTATTAGGCGCCATAATATCACGCACCTCCCGGGCGGGAGATGCAGGTACTGCCGCGTGAGGCGAGTTAGTCGGCATAACTCTCCCCTCGCAGTTTGGTGAAATTTGTTCACATTGTACAGATTGACTTTTATTTAAAGTAGCATCAATACAGTTAGTACATAAATTTCTATTGGGCTCCACCTTGGCATTGGAACAAATGACACAGATATCATTCTCTGGGTCAGACATGTTTAACACACTAGCAATAACTTGCAACCTGGTTATAATCTTTTTTAACAAAAACGTACTGTGCCTCGGAGAGGTACTTAAACGATTAAATGACAGTTGAGATAATGAACTGAAACAGTTATAGCATCAAGTTTAAAATAACACAACTTTTAGCAAAGGTTTGTTCCCATTAGTAAATAACTAAATTTGACATAAAAAATTATAGAGTAACGTTTTTATTCACAGTCAATAAAAATTCTCACAGCTCTGCTGAGAGAATGTACCTCCCTTCAAAGAAGTTTGAAGACCCCTGAGATCTGTCAGTGAACCGGATCATGCAGGAAATATAATAGTAGCTGACTGGAATTTTTTGATGCGTAGCAAAAGAGCGCCAAAAACGGCCCCTCCCTCTCACACACAGCAGTGAGGAGAAACGAAACTGTCACAATTTAAAGCAGACAACTGCCAAGTGGAAAATAATGCCCAAACATTTATTTACTCAGTACCTCAGCAATGTAAACGATTCTACATTCCAGCAAAAACGTTTAACATGACAATATTTATTAAAAGGATTAATGACCTTTAACAGAGTAGTTCCGGTGAAAAACCATTCCCAGAATACTGAAGTGTATACATACATGTCATTATAACGGTATAGCAGGATTTTTTCATCAATTCCATTCAGAAAATAAAAACTGCTACATACCTCAATGCAGATTCATCTGCCCGCTGTCCCCTGATCTGAAGCCTTTACCTCCCTCAGATGGCCGAGAACAGCAATATGATCTTAACTACTCCGGTTAAAATCATAGTAAAAAACTCTGGTAGATTCTTCTTCAAACTCTGCCAGAGAAGTAATAACACGCTCCGGTGCTATTGTAAAATAACAAACTTTTGATTGAAGTCATAAAAACTAAGTATAATCACCATAGTCCTCTCACACATCCTATCTAGTCGTTGGGTGCAAGAGAATGACTGGGACTGACGTAGAGGGGAGGAGCTATATCAGCTCTGCTGGGTGAATCCTCTTGCATTTCCTGTTGGGGAGGAGTTATATCCCAGAAGTAATGATGACCCGTGGACTGATCGCACATAACAGAAGAAAAATATTTATTCATATGCATTATCCCAAAATAATGAAACTGAAAGAAGGCATACTGATTATCCTGAATCATGGCAAATATAAGTTTAAAACATATATTTTGAACTTTACATATAAAGTGCCCAACCATAGCTTAGAGTGTCATAAATAAAATAAGACTTACTTACCCTAAGACACTCATCTACATATAGTAGATAGCCAAACCAGTACTGAAACGAGAATCAGTAGAGGTAATGGTATATAAGAGTATATCGTCGATCTGAAAAGGGAGGTAGGAGAAGAAATCTCTACGACCGATAACAGAGAACCTATGAAATAGATCCCCTAGAGGAAGACCATTGTATTCAAATAGGCAATACTCTCTTCACATCCCTCTGACATTCACTGCACTCTGAGAGGAAAACCGGGCTTCAGCCTGCTGCGAAGCGCATATCAACGTAGAATCTAGCACAAACTTACTTCACTACCTCCATGGGAGGCAAAGTTTGTAAAACTGAATTGTGGGTGTGGTGAGGGGTGTATTTATAGGCATTTTAAGGTTTGGGAAACTTTGCTCCTCCTGGTAGGAATGTATATCCCATACGTCACTAGCTCATGGACTCTTGCTAATTACATGAAAGAAATATATAAATATATATATATATATATACATACACATATATATATATATACACACACACACACATTTTTTATATATATATATATACGGAACAAAATGCTTGCACTCACTGGTCTTTTTGTGACGCGTGCATCAAACAATAGTGACTTTATACAATGTTGCAAACAAACCCCTCCCCCCAATTAGAGCAAAAAAAACGCCAAACTAGTAACCATGGTGACCTCTGCGTCACACTGTAAACAATCAAGTGTTGACATATTATTACAAAAATTATGTATAAGCCATCCTGGCTCTAAAATTAAAAGTGACTGCCCAAGTGATATATAGAGGAACTGTGAAACAATAGAAACTGAGGCGGATAGCTTCTATTGTTTCACAGTTCCTCTATATATCACTTATACATAATTTTTGTAATAATATGTCAACACTTGATTGTTTACAGTGTGACGCAGAGGTCACCATGGTTACTAGTTTGGCGGTTTTTTTGCTCTAATTGGGGGGGAGGGGTTTGTTTGCAACATTGTATAAAGTCACTATTGTTTGATACACGCGTTGTCTGAAGAAGGGGATATTGTCCTCGAAACGTCACAGCTTTTGTTCTAAGTAAAAGTTTTTCACAAAAAGACCAGTGAGTGCAAGCATTTTGTTCTGTATATCTAAGTTTCACTAGCACCCTGGCAGTTGACGATAAGTGAGAGTGCACATCTTTGCTATAAATATAAATATATATATCACAATCCAAGTTACAGTGTTGCCCTCCTGGAGTCGTCTGCCTGGGTGCAAAAATGTGATAAATATTCCTCCTGATAAATGCACTCACAGGGCTTTTGAAGTGAACAAAGCTTGTTTTTTTATTGGAGCGTTTTCAGGGAGAAGTTCCCCTTCATCAGCATAACAAAAGCGTCAAACATACACGCTTAATATACACACATGTGAATTACCAAATTGTGAATACCTGTGTACACTCAGTGAAGGCGCTAATCTGCCGTGTTGGAATGCGTTCCAGTCTCAGTGAACCGGAAGTGTTTCAATATGGGTCCCTTCCGGTGTATACAACCATAGAATTCATCTATATATTAGGTCTCATTTACCTTATTCAAACCTAACTGTGTGATAAACAACAATCTCTAGTGACAGCTTGTCAAGCTGGATGTACAAACGGATAATATATCACTGTGTATCCAATGTGAGTCAAATGTAAAATACATCCCACCGTAACATACTTATCTGCATATAATCGTGTTCTCCTGCTATGTGGTATGTGTCACTTTCTAAACTAACTATCTAACCAACACATCTTTATGGTGCCGCACTTCATACTGACAGTCACTAACATTACGGACACTACCCGGAAATGAGGTGTCATTACAGAACCTTACAGAAACTCTCTATTTACGAGTAGAGTCCATCACTTAAGTGTAAACAACATTGTGCTATATCTCCCTATAGACAGACTTTCAATCTAAATATCACACATAATAAAAAAACATAATAAAGTGACATATATTTACATACAGTGTAGTAGTTTTCGGTTCCTAGCCAATATATATATCCTTTTAAAGAAAGAGCATCTAATGTCAAAATACCGACATCAGAAATAAACGGCATTCATGCTGCAGCTAGATATCTCTAAGGAACTACAATTAACTTAGTCCCCTGTGTAAAGTTGCTCCCATTTGTATTCATATTATTATTACATCCTTTAATGGCCATAACATGTTAGATGATAGCCTTATAATTGCAAATTACATTACTCATTCAGGTCGTCTTACGAGCTATAAGAAGTAAACACCACATTATGGCAGAGCTATATTCTCCTCATAATATATTTGTATATCCACTATGGGTATTGGGACCCCAAGGTTGTAATCCCACTTGAGTGTCCAAGAGTCCCAACCTAACATAGGCCTAATAGACACAAGGCACAATGATCTAGTATGTCACATCACTCATACGCCAGGGACCTCATTACAAAGTCCTAAGGGGTCTGACCTCCCCAATAGGGTGCTCCACCTGGCATCACACATCCTTAGATTCTGGAGAAAGATGGTTACCATTATTCTTTTTCCAGAATCTAAGGATGTGTGATGCCAGATAAGTATGTTACGGTGGGATGTATTTTACATTTGACTCACATTGGATACACCGTGATACATTATCCTTTTGTACATCCAGCTTGACAAGCTGTCACTAGAGATTGATGTTTATCACACAGTTAGATATGCCTTAGGTGGAATAAGGTAAATAAGACCTAATATATAGATGAATTCTTAGGTTGTATACACTGGAAGTGACCCATATTGAAACACTTCGGGTTCACTGAGACTGGAATGCATTGAGTGCATTCCAACATGGCAGATTATCTCAAAATAAAGCAAGAAAGGCACTCTCCGTAATAAACACCAAACTTTACTTCAGGTGAACGTTTTCGGGGTTGCCCCGTCCTCAGACCTGGATGGTATATCGCAGAGCTAAAAATCTTAGGGATATTCTTGTTAAGTCTGATCCAACTACACACTATAAAAAGGATACCTGGCTGAAATCTTCAAAGAAGGGTTGTTGCCCGTGCGCCAGCTGTGTCACCTGTAAATGGTATGTTGAGGGGTGATACCTTGCAGCACCCACATAATCACAGATTCAAGATTCAACATCGCCTGACATGCACTAGCACGTACGTCATATACATCCTGATTTGCCTGTGCTCCAAGGT